>NC_140166.1:5581223-5696223 GCF_963971535.1 Notolepis coatsorum
GCTAATTGCATCATTCCAAATCGTGATTTCGATTTAAAATCTATTAATCGTTCAGCCCTACTATGTACTATGCTACTATAACTATACTACTACCTACTATGCTACTATGTCTATAC
Source organism: Notolepis coatsorum (assembly GCF_963971535.1). Classification (NCBI taxonomy): domain Eukaryota; kingdom Metazoa; phylum Chordata; class Actinopteri; order Aulopiformes; family Paralepididae; genus Notolepis; species Notolepis coatsorum. The sequence goes on from NC_140166.1 coordinate 5,581,340, forward strand.
TACATTTACATTTAGTCATTTAGCTGACGCTTTTATCCAAAGCGACTTACAAGTTCTGTACGACAGGTCATCAGGAAGGATACAACTCTATCAGCTGAGTAACAATATTCATCAAAGTGTTGCGTGTTACAGTGTAGGTTAGTTTATTAGGACAAGTGCAAGTGTAAGGTTAGTTAGGTTTTTTTTTTATTATTATATATTTTTTTTCAGATAATGGTTGAAGAAGTGCGTCTTTAGTCGACGGCGAAAGATTGGACGGGATTCGGCTGTCCTAACTGGGGTGGGTAGTTCATTCCACCATTGTGGGGCAAGGACTGAGAATAGGCGGCTTCTCTTTGATGACCCTCCCGGAGCTTGGATAGGAGTAGGTCTGAGGCGGCCAGAAGATGCAGAGCGTAGGGGTCTTGAGGGTGTGTAGTTAGAGACCATTGACCGGAGGTAGGCGGGAGCGGTTCCCTTTGCCGCACGGTATGCTAGGTCGAGGGCCTTGAAGCGGATACGTGCAGCAATGGGGAGCCAGTGCAGGTCCCTAAGAAGTGGGGTGACATGGGCCGACTTCGGTAGGTTTGAGATCAGGCGGGCCGCTGCGTTTTGAATGAGTTGAAGAGGCTTGGTGGCAGTGGCCGGGAGGCCAGCTAGCAGTGCGTTGCAGTAGTCGAGGCGGGAGATGACTGTTGATTGGACGAGGAGTTGGATGGATTCTTTTGTCAGGAAGGGGCGGATCCTTCTGACGTTGCTCAGCAGGAGTCGGCAGGTTCTGGTTGTCGCTGCGATGTGAGCAGAGAAGTTCAACTGGTCGTCGAGGACAACACCAAGGTTCTTGGCGGTCGGGGACGCGGTCACAGCTGCATTCTCGACTGTGATGGAGAGGTCGGTCAGGGGGGAGGATTTGACGGGCAGGTGGAGCAATTCTGTTTTGCTTAGGTTCAGTTTGAGGTGGTTGGTCGTCATCCAGGCGGAGATGTCGGACAGACAGGCCGAGATCCGCTCAGAGAAGACAGGCCGAGATCCGCTCAGAGACGTGGATATCTGAGGGAGGGAAGGAGAGGAAGAGTTGAGTATCATCGGCATAACAATGATATGAGAAGCCATGAGACGTGATAATGTTACCCAGTGATTTAGTGTAGAGGGAGAAGAGAAGGGGTCCTAGGACCGAGCCCTGGGGGACACCCGTTCGCAGGGGGCGGGTGGCCGACATACTACTATCTACTATGTCTATACTACTACCTACTATGCTACTATAACATACTACTACCTACTATGCTACTGTCTATACTACTACCTACTATGCTACTATAACTATACTTAGGGATGCCCCGATCGATCGGCCACCGATCGTTATCGGCCGATATTCAGTATAAATATGCGATCGGGGAATTCCGATAATGAGTCATATTCGCCGATCGCGGAAACTGATCAAGTGGATATCTCACTCGCTTGTCTCAGACGCACAGGACCTGCAAACTGCTCCTCCTCCCTAGCCCCGCCCGCACCCGTGTAGAGTTTGTAAACACAGAGGAGGCGGCTCCTCTGCTGAGTCTAGATAGTGCATTCGACCTGAGCTAACGTTAGCTACCTAGCTATCGTTACTGTTTTATTTTCGCCGATCGTCAAAACAGATCTCACTCGCTGAGTTCTGTCTCAGACACCGGGAGCTGCACACAGTGCTGCGCGTCTGCTCCTCCTCCAGCTCCTCCCGCACGCATGTAAACACGGGTCTAGTCTAGTCTAGTGGGACGGGACCTCCATGAGCTAACGTTAGCTACCGCTACAAAATGACCCAGTCAACTATTCACTTTTAGTTTAATACATGATGAGGCATTGTCTAACTGAACGGTATCTAGCCGGCTAGCTACTGATAGCTCCTGATATCAACAAATGCTCCAGCAATAGTCTAGTTATCTAGTACTAGTGTATGTTACCTCTGTTAGCTCACGTTAGCTTAGCTCACTGTTCAAAACGAAATGTCCCATTCAACTAAATAGTTCACTGAGGCGTTGTCTTAACGTTATATTTCCGGCTAGCAGTAGCTACAGACAGCTCCTGATATCAATGTCTTATAACACTCATTCGATGCATATTCGAAGCCTGGCTTGCGTCGCAGTCATTAACGGGGATAGCTGAGGGAGTAGGGTATATCTGCAGAGCCTAGGGTAAATCTGCAGAGCCGAATGTGATTTGATCAAAGCAGAGTATGTACACACAGACAGTGGAGATAGCGAGCATTTTGACTTGTTGCGTGGTGGCGATGTCTCGCAGATAATACAAGTACAAGTCTAATTATATAATATATATATTTTATAAAAAAAAAAAAAAAAAAAATTTTATATAAAATAATTTTTAATTTCTTTTTAACACTTTGGTTGCCTAAGGTTAAATTAATGATATACCATAGATTGCCAGCGCTATTTGTCTATGGAGAAAGTCCCCTTCTTTGCAGGGCTATAACTTTTTAAATTCTATTGCTACATTGCCATTATTAGGGCCCATTCAAAGTCCTATATGTATTGTTCATTGTGTAGCAACGTTAAACTTTTTCATTCACATATTCATAGTAAAGTATGGTCTAATGTATAAGTATGTTTTCATCTCTTTCTGCAGCTTTCTCCAGAACGTGATATATAGCCCCAAATGCATTATATTGATGATGAAATACAGTTTGATGGCAATCAGCGCGATATAAAAAATTCCAACTAGACGTACTTCTAGAAGTTACTACACGTCATCTGATGTTGACCGGATGGGCGAGGGGGCGTTTATAATTCCGTGGGCAGCGTTATACCAATCATCTAATGTGGGTCAAATGTTCATCATAGCAGTTAGTGTCGAACACGGTAATATTACACGCTAAAACTCACCCCAGTCTCCGCGGGCCGTTGGGCGATCAGCGTGGGGTAGACAGTTTTCCATTATGGGATGTTGAAATAGTCGGTCCATTTCCAGGTTGTATAATAATATATACGTCCAAATCATGTTGTTTTTTCGAGTTATTTGCAGCGATCGATGTTCACTGTGTGAAGACGGAGTCTCTCTAATAGGCTTGGGCGGTATCCTTATTTTCAAACCGGCAAACCTTTATGTTATAATACCCCGGTGCACGGTATTTGACGGTATGACTTTCATTTTCATCAGCGGGGGGGGGGGGGGGGGGTGTTACGTGTTACCAAGTAAACAAATCATCGCCAGCTCTCAGAATGATAGTCCCGTCCCGCACCGGTAGAAGCCCGCACCGTTTTAGCGTTAGCATCTAGCCTATAGCCATGGCAGACTATTTGATTCCTTAAGGGCTAGAAATTGCCTGGGTTTTGGTCATATGCTCCCGAAATGCTCCCGTTGTTTGGCTACTTCTATGTGCAGTAAAAACTACTCGAATGCTTTATAACCTAGCCATTGATTTAGTTCAGGGTAATCCAAGATTAGCCGCAGAGCTAACGCTACTAACGTGAGCTAACGCTATTTATTCAAGCTCAGTAGCTCACAGAGAGAGATAAACAGCTGACAGCGGATAGTACAGGACGGTACAAATACAATAAAAAGGCGGGTGGGGGATGTTGTGTAAACCTTGTACTCTTTAGTTCACATATAATAAGAGACTGATTGCTCCACAAGGACCACAACAACACTGCTCTCGTCACAACGCTTTACGGTATTTTCACAGCACTGTCGCAACATTACACCGTTGTGACCCACTCGCTCCACTAGAGCGGTCTCGCCCTCTGCTGGCGAGTGTGTGCACTACACTCAGTGTACCCGTGTAGAGTTTGTAAACACAGAGGACGCGCGGACCTCCTCTGCTGAGTCTAGATAGTGCATTCGACCTGAGCTAACGTTAGCTACCTAGCTATCGTTACTGTTTAAACAAAATTACCCAGTCAACTATTCACTTTTAGTAGGCATTGTCTAACGGTATTTAGCCGGCTAGCTACTGATAGCTCCGGATATCAACAAATGCCCCAGGAAGTCTAGTAGCCCATGTTGATATCTCCGTTAGCTTGCGTTAGCTTGCGTTAGCTGACGTTAGTTCACGGTTCAAAACGAAATGTCCGATTGAACTAAATAGTTGTCTTAACGTCATCTAGCCGGCTAGCAGTAGCTACAGATAGCTCCTGATATCAATGTCTTATAACATTGATTGAATGCGTATTCGAGCTGAGGGCTTGCTGAATGTGAAATGACCAAAGCATAACGTTACCAAGGCAATAGGGTCCCGCTGCAGCGCCGGAGAATCCTTTTTGGAGCTAGGGCTACTAGAGTACACACAGACAGTGGAGCTGTTTGCAGATAGCGAGCATTTTGACTTGTTGCGTGGTGGCGATGTCTCGCAGATAATACAAGTACAAGTCTAATTATATAATATATATATTTTATTAAAAAAAAAAAAAAAAACTTTTTATATAAAATAATTTTTAATTTCTTTTTAATCAAAAACGATCGGTATCGGATCGGTATCGGCCGATATGGCTCACGACGATCGGTGATCGGTATCGGTGGCAAAAAACGTGATCGGGGCATCCCTACCTACTATACTATGTCTATACTACTATCTACTATGTACTATGCTACTATAACTATACTACTACCTACTATGTCTATACTACTATCTACTATGTCTATACTACTATAGGAGTTCCACAAATCACGTTCAACCCAGATTCGGCTCAAACAAGGGACTAAACACGTTTTGCAATTATGCCACAATAATGTGGAACGCCCTACCCACAGCCGTAAAGGAATGTGAATCCCTATCCACCTTCAAAACCGCTCTCAAAGAGCACCTACGGTTGGCTGCAATTAGAAACTGGCCCCGGTAAATGTAAAAAATGTGGTGGATGTAAACACCAGTTGACCATGGGAGGTAGAATGGTCTGCATGTAACAGTTAGGAACTCAAGCTCAGGGGAGCAGGACTGTTGTAGACGTTGTTTATATTTGTTTAACTTTACATGTAATGTTTGTGAACACGGAGTATAACAGATCTACAGTATATTCTGAATGTGTTCAGAAGGGTCCAAATAGCATACGTTCCATCTACAGTTCAAGAATGTATGCGAGTCCTCCAACTTGACAACAAAAACAAACAAGCATTCTAAAATGGATGACATTGTATTTCCTGTCAGCTGTTTTATAAGCTATTTATCTGTGTACCAAATAGAGATTGTGGATTGGTGGAATGGGGGTTGAAGACTATGGTTCTAATGCCACAGCCTCCCATATTTCACAAAGAAGCCAACGGCAATAACATGTTTTTTCTCTTGCTCTGTGCCTGTTTTCCTGGCAAGGCCATCTTTGCATGTCTGATTTGAGCCGAGAGCTGGTGTTGGAATTGGACTCTTGCATCGACTGCAAATCATGCTCTCACACAGAAAACAAGTTGTTTGGTTAAATAATCAACAGAGATCCACCCTAGGTGTGTGTGTCTGTCTGTGTGTGTGTGATGTGTCTTGCTTCAGGGCTTTTCTTTCTTCATCTCACAGCCATCAGCATACATCCATGGTTTTAGCAGCGGTATGTGTCTCTTCTTCTGTGTGCTGTTGTAACAGTTTCAACAGTCATCGTAGAGGATGTTGCTTAATACTGTGTGTGTTGGGGGCGGGGCGCAGGGGGCACTGCGCTTGTCTGCTAAAACCTACAAAACCAGTCCAGCCCTTTTTATTTTCCCTGTGGTGACAGAAACCAGCTGAAATGTCAGTTTCACCAGATACATCCTGGGCCAAATGAGAGAAGTGATGAGAGATGAACCCAGATGACTCTACAATCCCCACCCCCCACAGCCCCCTCAGTCTCGTCAGTTGCCATGACAACGGTTCATCACTCAGACTCCCTCTGTTTGTGCCCCCCCCCAGCTTGATATCAAATTGGCTTATCTGGGGACTCCATGATGGGTAGAGTAAGCATGCTAGAGTCCCATGGGACTCAACATACGTGATGCTGTTGTGTTGAAGTGATGGTCAAATACAGGAATTGTTGAATTCTTGAAGTGAAATTCTTGAATTTCAAAAGTTACCATTTGAAAGGGTGGTCAACCTCTTTATTTCATATATAAAGTCGGTAGGTAAATTGAGTTTAAGTGGGCTTACTCAACCATCCTGTATGTCTTGCACTGGCTTCTTGCACTGGCTTACCTTCATTCGTTTTCACATAATCGAGCAATGCATGGTCAGGCACCTGTGTACATCTGTGACCTGATGACCAGGACTTACTGGTTGTCCCTCGCTCTCCACTCAAAACAGGGTGATGGTGCCTTTGAAGTTATGGCTCTGATATTGTGGAATGCTCTTCGTATAGATATTCAATCGGCAGTCTCTGTTGACACCTTTAAAAGAACAAGCCAACATTTTGGGAAATTAGCTTATCGTCTTCTCCAGAGAGAGACAAGAAGATAGATACCAGTTCCCTCTCTGCGTTCAGTAGAAAGCTATCTGGCTGTATATTAGCCTAGCTTAGCACAATGAATGGAAGCGGACAGTGCTAGTCCAACTAACACCTCTCCCGAAGGCTAACCGACACTTTCCGCTTCCATTCGTTGTGCTAAGCTAGGCTAACATGCAGCCAGATAGCTTTCTACTGAACGCACAGAGATACACACATACATTTAATTTAATTTGATTAATTAAAACATTTTTAGACCTCATCCAGACCTCAGCCAGACTTTAGCAACTTGTCTTCTTGCTTTACATCTTGTATTCTTTCATAGGTTTTCCCAGTTATCACTGCATGCATGGTTACACATCCTCCAGTTAGGATCACTGTACGGGAGGTGGAACAAAGGCTTCTATTATGTTCTACTCTACGCCACTTGGTACTCTATTCTATGAGGCCACTTGGTACTCTATTCTATGAGGCCACTTGGTACTCTATTCTAAGAGGCCACTCGGTACTCTATTCTAAGAGGCCACTCGGTACTCTATTCTATTAGGCTACTTGGTACTCTATTCTATTAGGCTACTTGGTACTCTATTCTATTAGGCTACTTGGTACTCTATTCTATTAGGCTACTTGGTACTCTATTCTAAGAGGCCACTCGGTACTCTATTCTATTAGGCTACTTGGTACTCTATTCTAAAAAAGCTCATAGCATGATGTCACATAAATAGCCCACCCACACCAACGCACCACCGTGCTGCCAAGTGGGTGGTGTTGATCTGTGAATTCAGCCTTAGGGTTAGAGGTAGGTGATGCAGACTTGTTACATAGGTGTGATCACTGATCCCATAGCCGGTAGGAGGAAGCTGGTTGGGGAAAGTGAGTAACTATGCTCTTCATAGAGTCTGTTTTGAGCAACCTGATGGCCTGATAGTCCTTGTGTTAAGCTAGTTCGCTGCTCCCTACTGCTTCTAGTCCTTGTGTTAAGCTAGTTAGCTGCTCCTTACTGCTTCTAGTCCTTGTGTTAAGCTTGGTTAGCTTCTCCCTACTGCTTCTAGTCCTAGTGTTAAGCTTGGTTAGCTTCTCCCTACTGCTTCTAGTCCTAGTGTTAAGCTTGGTTAGCTGCTCTCTACTGTTTCTAGTCCTAGTGTTAAGCTTGGTTAGCTTCTCCCTACTGCTTCTAGTCCTAGTGTTAAGCTTGGTTAGCTTCTCCCTACTGCACATAGTCCTTGTGCTAAGCTTGGTTAGCTTCTCCCTACTGCACATAGTCCTAGTGTTAAGCTTCGTTAGCTTCTCCCTACTGCACATAGTCCTTGTGCTAAGCTTGGTTAGCTTCTCCCTACTGCTTCTAGTCCTAGTGTTAAGCTTGGTTAGCTTCTCCCTACTGCACATAGTCCTTGTGCTAAGCTTGGTTAGCTTCTCCCTACTGCACATAGTCCTTGTGCTAAGCTTGGTTAGCTGCTCTCTACTGTTTCTAGTCCTTGTGTTAAGCTTGGTTAGCTGCTCCCTACTGCTTCTAGTTATTGTGCTAAGCTTGGTTAACTGCTCCCTAGTGCTTATAGTTATTGTGCTAAGTTAGGCAAACATGCACCTGGACAAGAATATTGATATTGGTATCTGGGGAAGATGGCAAATAAGTGTATTTCCCCAAATGTTTTTCAGCATTTGTGTCACTGGGTGGATTGTTGGTAATTTACTGGGTTGATTCTTGGTCATTTACTGGGTTGATTCTGAGGTCATCACACCTCCCATCATAGCCAAAATACATGGCCCAGTGGTTTTCACAAGGGTGAATGAGTATTTTGTAGGGATGCCCTGATCACGTTTTTTTGCCACCGATACCGATCACCGATCGTCTATGAGTCATATCGGCCGATACACTGCCGATACCGATCGTTTTTGGTTTTCTTATAGCGGCAGTATTATACTGTAGGTCTAACACAGGCATTCTCAAAGTCCTGTCTAAATTATCTAATCTAATCTTATAAATTAAGTAAAGTGAATAGTACTGGGTGTTGAGCATAACAGTATCTAAGTTAATTTACTTCTGACCATTATAGTATTTTCCTATGAACTTAAACTTATAAGATGTTCTCAGTGTTCAGTTACAGCTAGCTATGAAGCACGATAGCTAATTAGCCAACAGCTGCAAAAACGAATGATGTTATAAGACATTGATATCAGGAGCTATCTGTAGCTACTGCTAGCCAGCTAGATAACGTTAGACAATGCCTCATGTATTAAACTAAAGTGAATAGTTGACTGGGTAATTTTGTTTAAACAGTAAGGTTAGCTAGTATCACTCGAGGTGCACTCCACTCTTGCCGGATCATTTGTTGACATGGGTCTGTGAGGGGGAGGGGCAAGGCGTGCAGCAGTGAGCAAGAGAGACAGCGAGTGAGAACTCAGCTGAGAATTGGATCATGTTTTTCGTGCGTGTCATCGATCGGTTTTCACGATCGGCGAAAATAAAGCATTATCGGTAGGGATGGGTATCGTTAGGATTTTATTGATACTACTACTCTTATCGATACTGCTTAACGGTTCGGTACTTTATCGATACTCTTATAGGTTCTTTTTGATTATTTTGCAAGAAAAAAAGACAATTATTAAGAACAGAATCGACATTGCTTTATTATTTATAACTTTATAAATAAATATTATAAATATATATAATAAATAAATTATTTCTTCAGCAACAGTAACCCTGTGACACTCGTTCACCCTATCCTCTGTCATCCTTCCTCTAGCTGCTAGGGTGAAGGGACTTTGGGCTTGGCTTGGACCGGTGGTGGTAGAGGGAGGAGGGGTGGGCTGGGACATGGTGGCTGCAGCCTCAGCCTGTCATCTTTCAAATATATTTGTAGCTAAACAATTAGCAAAGCAATTATATTTTATTTATTAGCCTATTCGTAATAAGTCGTTATTAGCCTAGCTAACTCCGTATCTTGGCTTACCTGCAGTGGATGGAGATGGAACACTGCGAGCAAAGCAGTCGAAAACGCCGCATTTCTGCAGACTAATGTTATGTTTTGACAACAGATGTTTTGACAAATTGCTTTTATTGCCACCCATACTTGCAAATGTTTTATGAGTGTGAGCGACTCAAGCCGCGATTGTGCGTAACTCGGTCCCGCTTCTCGTGCAGACAGAGCGACACAGAGAGAGGAGAGATAGTTCGCAACGTTTAAATTCCTCGAAAAAAAACTCCATAATTTCTCGAGTATCGATAGCAGTACCGATAACCAACCAAGGGACCTCAGGGCGCTAAGAGCGAGACGCTCAGCCAATATTCATATAACTAGGTTATAGGATAACCTTTTGTTATATTATCATACTGGCCATCGCGTCTCGCTCTTCGCCATTATGAGATATGGGGGAAAGAGCAGACGCGTGGCCCGACAAGTGTACCCCCTGAGGGCCGTAAGCCCCAACCAAGGAGGAGGGGAGTCCTGTCCACCCGCCTGTCCTAACGAAGGGGGGGAGGCAGTCAACTCCACCAAAGTGCGAAAAAAAGGTGGAACCAGAGACCCCTGAAAATGCACAGCACAGGCGGGACCACGTGTGACACAGCACCCCGTGGCAGGCGTGGCACACACCCTCACACCCCTGCTAGCCCACCAAATGGCGGGACGCAGGAGAGGTCCCAGACCTCAGAACTGCCTGGGAGACAGAATCCGTTTATACCGTTTATACCGTCCACCCCTAACACACACACACACACACACACACACACACACACACACACACACACACACACACACCACCAGACTCTCTCCTCCAAACCGGTGTGTATGTGTGTTCAAATGCTCTGAATCCTGTTGCCGTGGCAACCCTTCTTCCACCGTACAGCACAACAGCCTCAGCGATTACATAACATCTTGTAGTGGTGCTGGGAGCCCTCAGCTCTGCTCTCCCACAAGAGCTCCATCACCGATACACCTCCCAGTCAGACAGTTAGAGAGAAAGTGCCTTTTCATAGCTGTTGTTGTTGTTGTTGTTGTTGTTGTTGTTGTTATTGCTGCTGCAGTAAAGGGTAAAGGCAGTGGCAGTGTACCCCCCCCCCCCCCCCAGGCTGTCTTCAACTAAAATAAGTTCTTAGTAAGTTAAAAGTCAAACTTTGTCAGTTTGAATTGACACATTTGGAAACTTAACCAGAGAGGGGATTATAATCTTTTTCAGGAAATAGCTCTTTCAATGGCAGAATCAGAGATGCGTTATTGTTTTTAAATGTAGAATCTGTAATGCCGCCAAACGGGGACCTATAGGCAAAAGTGCCGTACTTGTTGCAATTTGTAGGAGTTAGGGGTGGGCAGTATGGCCTAAAATCATGGTATACTTTAGACAGTAACTGTAAATATCACAGTATATTTTTCTTATAATCACCGTCGGGGGTCATTGGTCCGCTCAGGACAGGGGCAAACAGGACGTGGTCACTTGTCCGAAAGACTTGTCAAATTACACTCATCGGATGTGTCGTCTTGTAACTTGAGAATGGAATCACAATAGGTTGAGCGTGGTGATGATTGAAAATGGGCAAATTCAACTTTCCAACAATGTACGTATAATTTGGGATTGTGCTGTCATTCTTTTTGTTAGGGCTTTTTGTTTAGTTTTGTTTGATTTAATACATATTTTCAAATTACTTTTCAAATAGGGATGTACAGAACTGTTATTTTGATGGCTACCCGCTGTCATTAACTCAATGGCCGCCAACAACGATTATATACGTGTTTGGCCGACAACCGTTGAACGCCAACCACGTGTATATATATGTTATTTGATCGTTATTTCTTTTATTCGATATTTCTATTCATTACAGGCACACAGACTCGGGGTTAACATGGGGAATCATCCTGAGAATGCCAAAGTGCAATACCGGCCGCATCCAGCTAGATGGTGGTATCGAGCACCCTTTGTAACCTTGTATCTTGGCCTGTGGGATGGCCAAATGTCTCAGGTTTAATTTTTCCTTGTCGGGCGAGGCGAACGGTTCTCCCGGTTGCGTGAACACTTTCGGCAACCAACATGCCTTTCCGCGTTTCTCTGATTGGCAGAGCGTGCGCGACGCGCTCCTCAGAGGCAGGAATACTAAGCTCCCCTTTAAGCTCCAGGAGAGAGGAGAGAGGCTGAAAACCCGCAGTTCTTGCCTGACTGATGGGAGCCGAATCCCGGATCCGATTTTTCTGATGAATACCCCCAAAAAACATGGAGGTCGCAAACGCAATTTATACAAATGGAAGTATTGATTGCGCCGTAACGAATCATTAAAAAAATATACCGTTAACTGGAATATGCATCATTGTTTACAATGAACGGTGGGGCTAATCTAAAGGACTGAACACGGACGCGTTAAACGGCAATCAATTAATTTAATATAACAGTCCGGTTCTGTGTTTGTTTGTGTCTGTAGATTGTTGGTGAACAACTAACTTTAGGTTAGTTTAACGCGTCTGTGTCCAGTCCTTTAGATTAGCCCCACCGTTCATTGTAAATAGGGATGCACCGATATGAAAATTGGCCGCCGATACCGATACCGATTGTTCAACTAACACTATCGGCCGATACCGATATTTGTATATTTGTATATAAGTATTTGTAAATTTTTTTTTTTTTTTATTATTAATATATATATATTTTTTAATGAAACTACTGTATATTTGTATGTGTATGTTTGTATTTGTAGGCCTCTTTACTTACTTAAAAAAAGGAAACATCAAGAAATATGTTTATGGTATCACTATCTCTCTCCCAGTATCGTCTTGCGGCCTGCAGAGGGATACTATTTTCTCAACCAGAGCTATCAACCAATGCAATGGAACCATTCTTGCGGCCTGCAGCGGGATACTATTCTCTCAACCAGAGCTTTCAACCAATGCAATGGAACCATTTTGATTGACAGTCGATTCGGCCAATTACGCCACACCGCTAGCACCCACCTCCTGCTGTCCTTACCACCAATCGGCAAGCGTTTATAAATTTTTCTACTTCCGGGCATGCCGCCATTGTTCTGTTTGCGAGAGCACTGCAGAAGAACACACTTAACGTAGCTACGTTAGCTGCCCGGCCCGGCGCCCGCCGACCGGCGCTCCACGCATGACCAAATGAGACATAATGATTTTACTGCAACAAATGTTATAATAAAACAAAGCCTTTCTATACATTTGTCTGGTTGAAAACTTTATTAACAGATTGCAGAATGTGTAGTTGGGTACGGAATGAGCAACGGAATGGAACCGAGCTATGAACGGACTAACGGAGTAATGCCTTGTTTACAGCTATCTTCGGGTAAATAATATGCTTGTTATTGAACGTGTAACACTTCATTTTAACAGCAGATACTTTCTTAAATGCCATCTTCCCGAGAGAGGGTGTTGACGGGGAGTTGTGTTATTAATAGCATTGAACAGCTAACCGAAAGCTAGCGTTAACTATTGTTAAAGGTTTAGCCATAACGTTACCTTGGCTAAAGTTGGGGCTATTCTTAATGCAGCAATAATGGCTGCAGACCTGCAAGCAAAGTACAGCAAGTTGACAAAGGAGTATTCCAACGCAAATCACATTTTCACCAGTAACGTTGGTCTTGCATCTCCCGGTAGCTAATGAACGGACTCGGAGTAATGCCTTGCTGCTATGGGTAATAATAATATGCTGATGTTATTGTCCGTGTAACACTAACTATATAACGCTAATGCCACAAAACGAATGCCTTGATAATCATAAGTACTAGTTACTTTGATGCAGTAGCTTGTGTGTGTGTGTGGGGGACGGCGGGCGTTGTGCAGGTAGGTCACGAGTGAACTTTTTTTTTTTTGCCTTTTGACGCTACACAAATTGATGGGTATTTATCGGCGACTGCTATCGGCACATTTGAGCTTATCGGCCGATAGGCCGATAGCAGTCAACAAGGCACTTATCGGCCGATACCGATGCATGTAGTCACTGTGTGTTGTTGTAGCCACCGGGTAAATCGCGATTTTTTTTATTGGTTTATCATGACAAACCAATTACAAAATCCAACATATGTGTAAAGGCACAACATATTCCAGTTAACGGTATATTTTTTTAATGATTCGTTACGGCCCAATCAATACTTCCATTTGTATAAATTGCGTTCGGTATCAGAAATCGGATCCGGGATTCGGCTCCCATCAGTCGGGCAAGAACTGCGGGTTTTCAGCCTCTCTCCTCTCTCCTGGAGCTTAAGGGGGAGCTTAGTATTCCTGCCTCTGAGGAGCTTGTCGCGGCTCATGCGCATGCGCGCGCTCGGCCAATCAGAGAAACGCGGAAGGGCATGTTGGTTGCCGAAAGTGTTCACGCCTCCCGGTTCCATTGAAGCGTGTTAAATATCCCGATCCATATGTTGTGGTGGATTATGCCGTGGACCAAATGGACATTGGATGTACCAGATGGCGATCAAACAATTGGAATATTATTTTTCCCGATCACAGGTAAGCACGATCTGTGTACATTTTTGCTTGATCCTGCAATTCTTTTATACCGATCGGCTGATGAGCGGTTTTAGTGTTTAATATGAATGCCGTTACTGCCAATCAAATAATCAGAAACGACCCCCCCCCCCCCCTTTCATGCATTCATGATGGAACATAATACTTATGATATAGATTTGATTTTGTAATAATAGCGTGTACAGGCAAGCAACGGCAACGTCTATAGTGGAATTGACGTATACGGCTATAACTCAGCATTTCGGGAATTACCCTAGACCGCTCTAAAACCATACTTATATTCACCACGGTATAACACGGGAACGTATGGATGGATTTTTTTTTTCACATATTGAACGATAGATAGGTGATGCCAAATGGGCCATAGTATTGTATCCATAGCTATAATATAGAATATAGTTATAGCTCTACAAACAAGGTGATGCATTCCTATCTTTTAAAGCCTGGCAGTGCTAGAGCGGGGCTCCGTCTAATTCCCGGCGGTCAATGAGTTAACCGGGTGAAAAGCGGTTAGCCGTGCTTATTTTTTATCTTTTACTTCCAAGTGGTCTGCCGTGCGCACAATCTGCCCGTTTCACTTCCTAATTATCTCTCTCTCTCAACATGACAATACAAATCTATACACAACAATGGGACTTACAATTGACCATATTCATTTCATCACACAGCACAAACACCCACTAGCTATGGGGCGTACAGTGATATGCTCATCATCAATCATCCTTATTGATCAGCAACACTACTCAGAGAATGGCAAGCATGCATACCTTTTTGTTGTTTTGTCCAAAACAGCCATGGAGCCATCGGTCTCTTTCTGCTTCATAACGTTATTATTATTATTATTATTATTATTATTATTATTATTATTATTATTATTATTATTATTATTATTATTATTATTATTATTATTATTATTATTCCCAGGGTCTTTCATGGGCAGTATTGTACGTCCTTTGATAATGTTGCATAATTCAAGCAGTTTGCAGTAGGCTACGCCACGTGCACTCGGAAGAACCTATCTCTCAAACTAATTTGGAACGGGAGCTCCCGTATCACGCTCGCTGGGCGGCACGTGGTGTAGTGGTTAACACTGTCGCCTCACAGGTAGAAGGTCCTGGGTTCGATTCCCGTCTGGGGACCAGGTTGCCGCGTTACCCAGGTACCCAGGTGGGGTATCTCCCGGGCCTTTCTGTGTGGACTTTGCATGTTCTCCCCGCACTCACAAGGGTTTCCCCTCCCAACAAAAAACATGCAGAACAGATCGCTAACGCTGTCGCATCCCTGACGAAGTCAGACAGGAGCACTTGGATTGGTCCCCGGGCGCGGCCCACGCCGCAGTCCATGTCTGCGTAACGGAGGTCCGTGAGTATATCCACAGTCACGATGGACTTCAAGTGTTGTGAAAAAAAAAACTTTAAATATCAAAAAAGTGTTGTGAAGTGACTGTGGCACGTAGCGGTACTGCAAGTAAACGAATCCACCCTTAACTCTTTCAGAGCCGGCCGTGTTTTCCTTTTTACCCCCTTGAATGCCCAGCAACCACTTCAATGTTAACGTTAATATCGCCTAATCTATGTTTAAAATTATGGCTATGTGTCTAATCTGCCCGTCGCATTATCAATGACCCATTTCCAGTCAACATTGTCGAAGCGGATTGTTTTTTTATCGGTTCATTTCCGTTTGATAGCATTTTGAAAAGCCCTCGTTTTCAAGAAGAAAAAAAAAGATTCCCTGATAAACGCTGATGTACTGTAATATTCTAGAACGTTGTCATTGTTCGGCCTATTTATGAATCGTTTTCAAATAAACGCTAGATTATCGATAGTATATGTGTACGTATGCACGCTGGTGCCGCAAGCTGTAAATCGATTATCTTATTTCCTGATCACTTGCACAGTCAAAACAGCCATATCACATATAGGGGGAAAGCTTATATCTCCGTGAAAAAAGGTCTGATTATCCTAATACTGGTAAAATAGATTCCTTACCTGAGATCAGATGGTATCCAAATGGATTATTCCAATTCCTGATCGACCATTCCAAAAATCGCTCCTTTTATTGATCCCACGAGTATACTGTAAAACAGCGTATACACGCTGTGCTGAGGGTCCAACATGAAGCTGATCGGCCCCGGTTACATGTGTGAGAAGTAAAATGTGGAGTCCGGGTTTTTTTCCCCCATGTATTTTCATTGAGTCCAATCCAAAAGGGTGAATTACCATCTGGGAGACGATAGGGGGCGCTTTTTTCACATCTGAGCGCCTGGGGTGGCTGATTTACCAACGGTAGACTCGCTTGATGAAATATGAATTATAAAAAAAACGCAGTCAGACTCCTTACCTTAGATCAGATTTTCTCCAAAAAGATTATTCCAATTCCTGATCGCCATTCCAAATATCGTTCACGCTTATTGATTGATTATTGGCTGCTGTAAATATATATTCCAGGCTGATTTACGTCCCGCGATCAGATCCCTCTTGAGCAGACTGCTCACCAGCACAAGGAGCCAGTTGGCTCCACCTCTACAGATCTACAGATCCCAGGTCAGTCTAAGCGACTGACCTGCAGTTACACAGGGATAGACGATAGGGGGCGCTTTTTTCCAATCTGAGCTCATGTAGGGGCTGGTGTACCAACGGGAGAATCGGTTGATGAAATATGAATTCAGATCGCTAATAAAAAAATAAAACGATATTTGTCGTCGTGGGCACTCAATGGGGGGGCTCATAAAACGAGATATGTCGTCTGTGGCACTGAAAGGGTTAACACATTGACTGCCACACCGTTTTCCCATCTCTGTACTTAGTGTGCCAGCGCTGTAAAGTATAGGGATTTTCACTGTGCGTTGCGGTGTTTGCAGGGCTATATCTATATTCTTTATTATAGCTATTGAAAGATATCTGTGTTTTCAATGTATGTAATGTATATTGGGGGAGATGACAGCAGCTGGAGGGGCCGGGTCAGAGGGGTCGAAATGTGCATGGTTTAGCAGAGGGTGGTGGAAGCAGTCAGTGTGAGCAGCACACTGAGCAGCGAGCAGGGTGTTTACATTCCATCAAGAACATCAACAAGCTGATAAGAACAGCAACAGGCACATGAGCGAGGGAGAGAGGTTTGACATCATTAATGAAACAGACGTTTAAAATGTTTGTTTAAAGGTTAAAGCTGTTGTCATGGCAGCGGCACATAGTAACCAGGAGAGGGGCGAGGCCGTCGTTGCTATGACGAAGATCCTATAAATCTGACAGTGTTTCCGGGTGTAAGGCAGACTAGGGCAGACCAAAGAAACGAATCCCACGGGAGAGAAGACACCATCAGAGACTTTGAGACGGCTCCTTCCTCTCATCACAGAGAGGGGGGGGGGGGGAATGCCACATCATCATTAGCTTCGGCTAACACGAGGAGGGTTTTGGCTAACGACAAAGCCTGCGCAACTATTGGACTGAATAGCAGAAGAGGCGATAGCAATGACAATACAATCTGATAACATCTGATTATGAGGTTCTGTTTATTTAATAAACAACACTCTTCCAAGAAAGGTATCATGCTGTCAAGGTGTCGAATTCTTACGAAGGTGGTGAATTATTATGGTTGCGGATTGCATTAACGGGGAAAGATAAGGATTGTACAGCCAGTATGAGAAGACGTCGGAGAGAAACAAACACAACGCAGAGGTCAGTGGATGGAGAGGATAACACAAGCCAAACAGACGAAGACGTGATACTGGCCGATTGATCAGAATCTAACACTATGGAGACAATACTATGGCTCATTTGACATTAACAATCCATCGTTCAACATGTGAAAAAGAATACATTCTTTCATTTATACGTTCGCATGTTATACCGTGGTGAATATTGTATAGTTTCAGAGTGATCCTGGCTAATTCCTGTAAACGGCGCTATGGAGCAATAGGTGAATTTTGCTAAAAGCGTTGGCGTTGCTCGCCTGTACATGCTACTATTTCCAATTCAAAGATATATAATATGTATTATGTTTCATCATGAATGCATGAAAGTGGGGGGGGGGGGTCGTTTTTTGATGCTTTGATCGCCAGTAACGGTTTTGAACATCACACACGCTGATCACCTGGATTGATATGAAATCATTGTAGGATCAAGGTGGAATTGACGTCAGATAGTCCTTAACTTTGATTGGGGTTATTCCAAAAATAATATTCCAATTGTCTGATCGTGATTTCCAGTATTGATGTCCATCTGGTCCCGGACATAATTTGGCACAACTTATGGATTGAGTGTGCTAGATGCGTTTCGAAGTGGTCGGATGAAGCGATTTACTTGGCTTCGTCTAAATCAGGGGTCTCAAACTCAATTTACTTGGGGGCCGCTGGAGGGTGGAGTCTGGGTGAGGCTGGGCCGCATCAAATATTCCACAAAAAAAGGGCTTCAAGTATTCAAAAAAAAAGTACAACTGATCCAATCTTCTCACAAACTCACTAAAACCTCACAAACACCAGCAACTGAGCATTCTCAGTGGTGTCAGTGGACTCATCCACAGCTATGGAAATGCACTGTGCATTTTTTTTTATTCTATCACAAAGCTGTTTAATCAAATCATCAGCCAGTATTTCAGTTATTCTGGTTGCTGTGCTATCTGAGGAGAATTTGCTTTTGTTTGCCTTCAAACATGGTCTCCATCACTTCAGTCATACATTGTTTTATTATTTATGCATCAGAGAATGGCTACTTGTTTTTAGCCAACACCCATGCCACTGAGTGAGGACTTCTTGGTTGCTTTTTCTTGTTGTGACATAGCTTTAACAATAATTATGCTTGCAGCTTGATATGGTGATTGCATTCCATTTATTTTTGTGGTTCTTAGCACTGAATTTGAGGAAATGCTGCATCAAAATAACTGTTTTGTTTCGTAGTGGCGTTTCAAATATGCCACTCTTCACAAGAGCTACAGTTTCTTGGCATATTAGTCACATTGGTTTGGTGCTGGGAGGATGCACGCATATTTTTCAGTCCATTCATCTTTGAATTGCAGCGATTTTCACTGTCTACTTTTCTTTTACTGACCATCTTTGAACATGCCACATTTTTCTACTAGCTGCCTGCTGGCGAAACTAGGCTACTAGCTACATTTATCTCACAGAGATAAAACTGGGAACTAGGCTACTCGCTACAGTACCTGCAGATTAGACTACCTGTAGATGCGCGGTCAACTCTCTCTGACTGGGACCCGTTGAAAGAGACAACACGCATTCCGTGAAGACCCGCCCTACTCCCCTAGTCTGTCTCTGAACGCTGACGGGACGCTGAATGTGATTGGACCAGAGTAGACAGACACAGACGGTAGTGCAGCCGGACAGGCAGAGCACTGCTTGCAGATGAGATAGCAGAGAATTTCGAGGATGCCTGCCATACGCACTGGATATATTTTCCTTCCACTTGGTATCACTCCGGAATCACGTTTCAACCAAATCACTAACATAAGGTTGCTGTTATGAGCCTGCACTATGGTAGCCTACAAGTGATCAAATAAATAAAACATCCAACTTGCACAACGACGCGGCAAAAAGTTGCGCGCGGGCCGCACTAACACTAAACTTTGATGTCAAGTAGGGGCCCGCAAAATATCATCCAGCGGGCCGCAATTGGCCCACGGGCTGCGAGTTTGAGACCCCTGGTCTAAATTCTCCGCCCGAACCATATAATGTAACACACTGTGAGAAATAAGGTTTCAACGTTTTTTTTTATCGGTGACGGTGCATGTGTGTGTGTTAATCTGCATGACAAATAAAGACCTTCTATTTCTTTTTTTTCTTCTTTTTCATTTTCTTCTTCTTTAGAAAGCATGTCAAAGTTTACGTTGCCCTACTCGCATGTGTTTTTGTTTTTTGATAATGGGTCAACTTCTTGACTAGTTTATTATCTTTAAATGGCAGCACACAGTGTTACATTTGTAAATGTGAAAAAGTATTTTGTACATTTAAAGAGCCTAAAATTTGCCTTCTACCGGTATACCCGGTAGAGTGAAATGTCTACCTTGGCACGGATTTCTACCGTTATACTGGTTCAACTGTTATACCCACCCTTAGTTAGAGTTTAGTAACTTATTATACTGTGGATTTATTAAGTGCAAGTATTTTTCTGGTAGCTGTTTGACAGCATTACATATTCTGCCTTTAAACACATTGAATGTACAGACATTTATATTTAATCGATACAAAGTGCCACAGTATGATATACTGTACACACATGGTACAATGACAACATAACTTCACATACAGTACCCAGTACAACAGACACACATGGTACAATAACAACATGACCTCACATACAGAACACAAGTCAAGTCAAGAGTTTTATTTGTCACGGCATACAAGTATACAATGAAATGCGGGTGGTCTTGCCCGCAACGATGTGCAATACAGTGGTACAACATGTAATAGAATCCAATAAAAAACAACATTGTGCAATAAACAGGTAACGGGTAACAGGTAACATGGTGGGACATCTCGGTATCTGTACATAGTTATTTACAGGGCATATAGGACATGCTAGGTAGCTTAGGTAGTGCAATACACTGTTACTGTTGTTATACTAATATTAAAGTGACCTTTCCTTTTTGGCCATAAGTGTGGGCGTGTGCGGCATGAGTGTGTGTCTGCTCATGTTAAAGTGTTAAAGTGGCTGCTGGTGTGTGAGCATGCACAGCGTGCGTGTCGTGTGTGTGCTCATGTGTGCTTGTGTGTGGATAGATCAGTGTTCTGTGGCACTCAGTGTTCATTGTTCAAGGCTCTGATGGCCTGGGGGAAGAAGCTGAGCCTAAGCCTCTCTGTCCTAGTAGCTGGGGTTCGCAGGCGTCTGCCTGACCTCAGCAGCTGGAACAGGCTGTTATTGGGGTGGTGGGGGTCTTTCATTATTCTGCAGGCTCTGGATTTGCACCTCTTGTTGTATAGAACCTGCAGGGGAGGTAGTGCAATACCCGTGGTCGGGGCAGGTAGCATTATGTCGGGAAAATCCTTATGAAATAAACAAAAGTGAATTAAAGAATTTAAAAACAAAGTTTAGCATATTAAATCGTTTTATAAGCTTTCTGAGTAGATAATTCATCTGTATCGCAACAGAGTCACGGATCTGGTCGGGGCAGGTAGCATTATGTCGGGAAAATCTTTATGAAATAAACAAAAGTGAATTAAGGAATTTAAAACGAAGTTTAGCATATTAAATCGTTTTATAAGCTTATAGCTTTTTTCGTGCTGATTTGAGAAGGGTCCAGCTGCAGAGCCGGAGAGCAACTCTCAGGGCCAAGATAGCACTTGTACTATTTTGAGAGAGACAGCAGAGAGACAGACAGCAGAGAGACAGACAGACAGACAGACACTGTTCCACAGTGTGTGTGTGTGTGTGTGTGTGTGTGTGTGCGTGCGTGCGTGTGTTTGACTACTAGTCTAATAGTAGAGACTCTGCCCCCCCCCCCCCCCCCCTCTGGACCACCTCCTAGTAGAGACTTCTCTAGGAAGAAGACGAAGATGAGGATTAAGGCGAGACACTGCAGGTGAATAGGCAAATATACTTTTTTTTGTTGATTTTGAGATTTTGTTATATTTTGCTTCCTAAACATGTCTTCTATGAAACTAGTGACAATAAAACGTCAATAACACACATTTAGTTGTTCATTTTACTTCATTTTGCCTTATTGCATCCATAAATGTCCACATATTTAATGGGGAAGTGCCTCATTTGCATATATAAACATACATTTCAGAAAACTTGTCTCTACTAGGAGGTGGTCCAGAGGGGGGGGGGGGGGGGGGGTCTCTACTGGGAGGTGGTCCAGAGGGGGGGGGTCTCTACTAGGAGACTAGTGGTCACACACACACACTGTCTGTCTGTCTCTCTGCTGTCTGTCTCTCCGGCTCTGCAGCTGGACCTTCTCAAATAAGCACGGAAAAGCTCTAAGCTCATAGCTCCAATTTGGGTCCCAAATTGCGGTACAAATGAAGGAGGTGTCTCGGGTAGTGGACTCTAGTTAATATTATGTTCTCTCTGCAATTAGACTGCCTCTCATTCATTCATTCATTCATCCCTATCTGATGCTATCTCTGAAAACAGTTCCTGCGAGCGCAGTCAGTGCACCCGATAACGCTATATATATAAACCTGCATTCATTCGGAGAGAAAGACCTATTCCACATGCTATTTAGGGTTTGACAATAATTACACTAATATCGCTATTTCACAATGAACTATAATGAATTACGGGGGTCATACAGAACACGTCAGTCAAGATTATTTCCGTGTTGAAACTAATGCATGCAACTGATCTATGCCGTCCGTCTGCAGTCCCCATATTCTACCACTGGGCGTCAGCTACGCATGCTCCGAGCTGTGCGTAAATATAAGCACGAAGTCAAGTTCAAGTTGAAATTGATGAATCCCACACTTTGCTTAGAAATGGTCGTACGCACAGGTTAAGCACATATCTGTGCGTAAGTCACGTTGATGAATGAGGGCCCTGGTATTCACCACATGTGGGGTAGCAACCATTTTGTGCAAAAAATCACAACCCTGTTACACTCAACCCCGTTACGTTTGAATGTAACGTTTGAATGTAACGGGGTTGTGATTTTAACACTGATTTTGAAGTTATACAATAATAGTTAAATTAATTATTGAGCTTTTTCAACATGCTTATGCCACATACATATTAATTGTAATATGCATGTTGCTGTGTGTGTGTGCTCACACGTTACCCTAGACTCAACCCTGTTACAGCTACATGTTTATTAATTATTTCTTTAAGTTTATGAAAAACAAATTCAACTTTTGAATAATTTTGTCTGAAACGTTTAGAGCAAACATAAGAATATTCAAAATCTGAGGTCAAATCACATTTCTGATGAAAAAGCTTGCGGCCGCTGTCAAAAAAAAGGCAAATTTCAGGGTTCAGAATAGCAAAAGTGTAGGATTTTACGTAATTTTTAGACGAGCAATTATAGAAATGGTGTGAAGGACATCTAATTATTATAGAAATGTTGACTTTAGCACAAATACATGTTTTAATCTTATTCAGAGAGCTTCCAGAGTGTCCATAACGGGATTGAAGAATAATGGTGTCCATATCATACAATAATGACAAAAAATTATAGAGATTTCATGCCTGAGATGGGAAAATATATTTTTCTGGAAGTTAAATATGTCATTCATCTTGAGGGGTGTTCAGAAAAGTAATACCTCTTGGTAAAAAAAAATATCCCAAAGTCCAAATCGGACTGGATTGGTGGAATGACTCAAATGTGTATTGATAACAGTGCTGTAATTCAATGTCCTAATAAATATGCATGATCAAGTTCAACATGTGCTTTCATTTTGATATTCCTTAATTCCACATTGAAATTACGCAATACATTAACATATTGACTGCCACGCAATAGCCTCATCCTTAGCAGCTGACGCCATCACTGTAAACGGTGGGAGTCGCTCACCTTGTTTGCAGGGCTATAACTATTTAAATATTATAGCTATATATATGCAATACTATGGCCCATTTGACATCGGGTATCTATCGTTCAAGATGTGGAAAAGGAATATTTTTTCCATCCATACATTGTCGTTTTATACCGTGGTGAATATAAGTATAGTTTTAGAGTGGTCTAGGATAATTCCTGGAACGCCAGTAGTAGGCCGCAACGCATATTATACTTAATCCATTGGCATTTCGTCCCTATACACGCTACAATAAAAATGCATATGATTGGTATATTATGTTCCATCATGCATGCAGGAAAGGGGGGGGGGGGGGGGGTCGTTTATGATTAATTGATTGTCAATAACGGCATTCGTTAGTACAACAGCATATGTTGTACTATTGGCAATGGACAATCAAGCTGAAATTAACGTTAGATTGCTCTTACCTGTGGCCGATGATACTGCAAAAAGAATATTCCAATTATTTGATTGTCATCTGCTAGATCGTATGTCCATTTGACCCACGCCATAACCCCCAAAAGCATAATGATTCTTGCGTCCCGAAGGCGATTCAATGCAATCGAGTGTGTATTTTGATCCACATTACAAGATAACTCCGCCCGGAAGACATTCAATGACGCACAGAGTCAAACTTCCTTCAGAAAGTAAGTGCAACATCGGCCGCATACCACCAGGCGGCGGTATTGGACTGTTGCGATCTCAGACAGAGTGCCACACATTTCCACAGCACAGCAGGATGAATTATGAATGGAAATAGCGAATAAAATAAATAACGATCATAATAACAAGTACACTCGTTGTTGGCGTCCAACGATTGGCAGGCTATAACGAGTTGACTCGTTGTTGGCGGCCATTGTGTTAAGTGTGGGGTCGCCAAAAAAAATCCTAAATAAAATGGGGTCTGGTATAAAAAAGTTTGAGTGTTAGATGATAGGCAGGTGTGTGGGTTGGTTTGGCGGGGCGCTCTTCCTGCTATTTGCCTGAGATTTGTTCTTATTCATTCATTAAACTAATTGCTCTTAGGCTAATGTTTACTAAATAAGTATAAACGAACCACTGCTGTGCAAATTTCAATGAAACAAGACAGTTTCGTTCGACAGTATAGTTCCTTTACTGATCCTTTGAAAATGGCAACATTAGCTCTTAACTCTTTCTCTGCCAGCTATTATCTTTATCCTGTAGTAAATGCGGCACGCTTTATATAGGCATTTTCACTGTGCGTCGTGGTGTTTTGCAGGGCTATATCTATATTCTATATTATAGCTATGGAGACAATACTATGGCTCATTTGACAGTAACAACAGACAGTTCAACATGTGAAAAATAATAAATCTTTTCATGTATACGTTCGTGTGTTATCCCGTCGTGAATATTGTGTAGTTTCAGAGTGATCCTGGCTAATTCCTGAAAACGGCGCTATGGAGCAATATGAATTTTGCTAAATGCGTTCGTGTTGCTCGCCTGGACATGCTACTGTTTCCAAATCAAAGGTATATAATGGGTATTATGTTTCATCATGAATGCATCAAAGGGGGGGGGGGGGGGTAGTTGTTTGATGCTCTGATCGTCATCAATGGCATTCGTTTTGAATACTACATACGTTGATCGACTGGATTGGATATGAAATCATTGTAGGATCAAGGTGGAATTGATGTCAGATAGTCCTTACCTTTGATCGGGGGTATTCCAAAAAGAATATTCCAATTGTCTGATCGCGATTTCCAGTATTGGTGTCCATCGGGTCCTCGACATGCATCGAGGGGCCATGGACGCGTTCCAATGTGATCGGGTGAACAGCTAGACTTGCCTGGTAATGAATTCTCCGCCCGGATGGGTTTAGATGTGACACACAGTTTGGAACAGGGTTTCAAAGGGTGGGTGATACTGCCACCTAGCAGGATCTGGCCGGTACTGCACTCTCTGCTTGCCCGAGAAGGGAAACCCCGGGAGCAGAGTTTTTTTCGGATGCACAGTCCCACCCAATCCAATCCAATGATGTGCAATACCATCCGGGAGACGATAAGCGGCGGTATTTGCCCTTTTCGAGCTCAGACCCATTCCCAATGATAACGTCAGGCTGGATGGATGAAAATGAATTGATATTGCTAATAAAAGAAATAACGATTAAAACCCGAGTTTTCTCTGGTTTTCTCGGGTCTTGGCACTCAACGCATTGGCGAGTTAACCCGACTAATCTTGTGGTTGGCACTTCTGGCCGCCTCAGACCTACTCCTATCCAAGCCCCGGGAGGGTCATCAAAGAGATGCCGCCTATTCTCAGTCCTTGTCCCACAATGGTGGAATGAACTACCCACCCCAGTTAGGACAGCAGCCGAAACCCGTCCAATCTTCCGCCGTCAACTTAAGACGCACTTCTTCAACCATTATCTGAAATAAAAAATAAAAAAAATAACTGTAAGCCTAACTAACCTTACTGTCATGCACTTGTCCTAATAAACTAACCTACACTGTAACACGCAACACTTTGATGAACATTGTTACTCAGCTGATAGAGTTGTACCCTTCCTTCCTGATGACTTGTCGTACAGAACTTGTAAGTCGCTTTGGATAAAAGCGTCAGCTAAATGACTAAATGTAAATGTTCCTGTTTCTGATATAGCATTATCCTTGTTAGCTTAAAAGATGCAGTATGAGGTTTTGGGCACTGGGCAAGTTTAATGTTTAAATGTTTAAATTATGTTTGTAACTTTGTGTTGCAGGGTATATCTGCCAAACAGGTCTGTATTACAACATGGGTGTTGCTGATCAAGGACATCTCAATTAGCCTGAGTCACAGGGGTCACTCATGTCCAGAAGTGGACAGATGGTGTGTCTCAACGAGAAAGGGAAATGAGTTGCGCTTCCTCATCAGTACTAAAAGTCAAACAAGTTTAAGGTCAAATTTGTCTTTCACTTCCTATCAAATTGAAAAGAACTCCAGGGAACTGCAGCCTTGTTTGTCTTTCCTCTTATCAGTCTGGGAGCTGCAGAGCTCTGTTTTTAGGGCTCATTCGTACTCTTTCCTCTCAGTCTGGGAGCTGCAGAGCTCTGTTTTAGGGCTAATTCATACTCTTTCCTTATCAGTCTGGGAGCTGCAGAGCTCTGTTTTAGGGCTAATTCATACTCTTTCCTTATCAGTCTGGGAGCTGCAGAGCTCTGTTTTAGGGCTAATTCATACTCTTTCCTTATCAGTCTGGGAGCTGCAGAGCTCTGTTTTAGGGCTAATTCGTACTCTTTCCTTATCAGTCTGGGAGCTGCAGAGCTCTGTTTTAGGGCTCATTCGTACTCTTTCCTTATCAGTCTGGGAGCTGCAGAGCTCTGTTTTAGGGCTCATTCGTACTCTTTCCTGAAATGGTCTGGTGAGACACAACACTAAGCCTCTAGCCTGAAATGGCCTGGTGAGACACAACACTAAGCACAGCTTATTAAAGAAAACTGCCTACTATGTGTCTGAAAAAGGCAGAAAATCAAGTAGCTACAGTATGCTTTAATTTCTGGCATGTTGTTACACAATGTGTACGAAGAAGATATTGCAGTCCACTCCCCAGTCGATGCATAAGAATACACAGTAGTTGCAGAAGAAGACGAATTGTGTATCTGTAGTGTGGTTTGGCCTATTTGACAGTCGTACAACTATGAGCATAATTATATCTTATCATATACTGAACTCCTTCGGTGTGAAGTTCTATCTCTATCATCTGGCTCTATACTGTATATTATTTGTAACCCCAACTTCTTCTCCTCTCCTCTCCTCCTTTTATTTCCTCTCTTCTCCCTTTCTTTCCTCTCTTCTCCTCTCCTCATTTTCTTTCCTCTCTTCTCCCTTTCTTTCCTCTCCTCCTCTCCCTCACCTCTCTCCACAGCGGTCAGTTTGCCGTGGTGCGTAAATGCCGCCACAGGGGGACGGGGGCGCAGTTCGCCGGCAAGTTCATCAAGAAGCGGCGCAGCAGGTCGAGCCGGCGTGGTGTGGCACGAGACGACATCGAGCGCGAGGTCAACATCCTGAAGGAGATCCAGCACCCCAACGTCATCACACTGCACGAGGTGTACGAGAACAAGGCAGAGGTCATCCTCATCCTGGAGCTGTGAGTGACCCTAGAGAGCTGCTGGCGGGGGGGGTCAAAAATAACTGTAGAGCTCATGCTAAGAACCATATACCGTAATAACTTTATTTATTATAGCAATAATTATTTTATTTTATTTTATTGCAGCTCAAAGTGCTTCACAGCAAATTGCATAAGATTAACATAGGCATAAAATGTACATTGACAGAATAAAAGCAATGCATAAAGTGCAGACCTACTTGTAAAATAAGCACTAAGTACAGAAGGGCTGCAGTGATTAGTAGACATAATCGACGACGTCGATCATAAAAACTTGTCGACGCCGAATTTTTGCGTCGATGCGTCAATTTTTTATTTTTTTTTATATACTTTTTATTTTTTGCACTACCTATCTTTGTGAAAGTGGCTTCTCAGCTCTGGTCCAGCTGAAGACAAAGCAGAGGAACAGATTGGACATTGAGCATGACCTCAGAGTTGCTTTGTCTACCATCACCCCAGACTTTGAGACTCTTGTCAGGAGCAAACAACATCCCCAGTTATCCCATTAGTTCCCTGGGATGTTAAGCTAAGAAGTCTGCTAAGAAGGATATATTATTTATTATTATTATTATTATTATTTTATTTCATTGTGTTTTTAGCCCTAGTTGCACTTTTGTTGCAACCCCAGTTATCACATTAGTTCCCCCAAACTTCGGTCTGTTATGTTAAGCTAAGAAGTCTGCTAAGAGCCCGGAAAAGGAGCCGCGCCCACAGGAAGCAGAGATGGAGGGTGTGACAGAAATAATCGTTATACTAATCGAAAAAATAATCGACAGATTAGTCGACTACCAAAATAATCATTAGTTGCAGCCCTAAAGCACAGTGTATATTCAGTAGTCCAAGACAAATGAGACACAAAATTGTCTAACAAAATGGTCTAATGTTGGCTGTTTTAGCTAGGTTTGCACTTGCTAACATTGGCTTACTTGGACATTTCAGGTATTGGGGTTGCAGAATAAAAGGTTTAAGGGTCTCGGTTTACTTGATTTTAACAAGTAGACAAACTGCTGCATTGCAAGAGAGCCCTGCTTGCTAATGCATTTTGTAAAACATTTTTGTTGTGTGGGTTTGATTGGGGCTACGGGGAGGGGTTGCTCTTGCTGGCCACACCTCGGGCTCTGCCAAGTGGTCTGGAGAAATACACAGTATACTATGGGTCTTGGGCAGAGTGAAGCCTGGTCTGGCTCTTGAGGGTGGTCTTCCTAGGTATTGGCTCACCACCCTCCTCTCTTCCCTCTTCTCTGATAAGCTGAGTAGCATAGATGTGTGACAAGGGGATTGGGTTTTGTCATTGCATGTGCATCCTTATCATTAGGGCACAATTATCTTTATTATGAATTCAGATCTAGCCTAACTAGTGATTGCTTTGAATAGAGCAGCTGACAACTAGGGAAAGTCCATGTGACTGATTGGAAAGACAGCTGATAGGAAGGGCTGGCATTAGGGATGCCCCGATCGATCGGCCACCGATCGTTATCGGCCGATAATCAGTATAAATATGCGATCGATGATTGGTGATAATGCTTTATTTTCGCCGATTGTCAAAACCGATCGAAAAACATGATCCAATTCTTAGCGGAGATCTCACAGTCACTGCTGACTTCTCTCTCAGACACACAGCTGCCTGCAGTGTACGGCGCCTCCTCCTCCCCAGCCCCTCCCGCACTCATGTAAACAAGAGCCTCGCAATCTGCTCTAGTAGTGCATGCGACGTGAGCTAACGTTGGCTACCTACCTAACGTTACTGTTTAAACTAAATGACCCAGTGACTACATGAGGCATTGTCTAACATTATCTAGCTGGCTAGCTACTGATAGCTGCTGATATCAACAAATGCTCCAGCAATAGTCGAGTGCATGATAAGTTACCTCCGTTGACTCGTTGGCTCACGTTAGCTCACGTTAGCTCTAGACTAAATAGTTCACTGAGGCGTTGTCTTAACGTTATCTAGCCGGCTAGCAGGAGCTACAGATAGCTCCTGATATCAATGTCTTATAACATTGATTCGATGCGTATTCGAGCTGAGGGCTTGCTGAATGTGATTTATACCAATACTAAGGTCCAGCTGCAGCGCCGGAGAATCCTGGCCGTAGCTGGAGGCTACTCAAGTACACACAGACAGTGGAGCTGTTTGCAGATAGCGAGCATTTTGACTTGTTGCGTGGTGGCGATGTCTCGCATATAATACAGGTACAAGTCTAATTATATAATATATATATTTTATATAAAAAAAAAAAGATTATATAAAATAATTTTTAATTTGTCTTTTTAACCCTTTAATCGCCAATGACGTGTTAAGACGTCATTCTCCGCCATGCGTAATCTGCCAATGACGTCTTACAGCATCTTTGAGATCAATATTTCAAATTTCTGTCATGGCAATCATATTTCACCCACGGAGACTTGACGGGTGCTGTAGATCTCCTCTCAACTCTCCAATGGTTCAGGACTCCATCTCGACACACTGGACATGGATCCGTTGCCATAACTCGATAAAAACAACATGATTGGACGTATATTAGTATTATACAACCTGGAACTGGACCAACTAGATCGACATCCCATAATAACGATCTTTTTGCTCCAGTAGCACCCCCCATCGCTACGAGGAAGCTGCGGTGAGTTTCAGCGTGTTTGATTATTATTATCCATACCAACTGCTCTGATCTATACATCACCCATACTACATAAATGATTTAACGTTGGCCACGGACTTATAAACCCCCCCCCCCCCCCCCCACTCCGGGCACCAGCAGATGATGAGTCATGACGTTTAGGACCTTGTACTATTGACATTTTTAAAACCGGGCGTCAATCGCTATCAAACTGCATTTGATGATCTAATATATGCATAAATGGCTATAACTCACGTTCTATGAATTACTGCAGAAAACGATAAAAACATATTTATACTCTGGACGGTATTTTAGTATGAAAGTGTGAATGAAAAAGTAAAACGTTCCTACACCCTGAACAATAGCTAATCGATGTTGAATGGGCCATAGTAATGTCAATTTAGCAATACAATTTAAAAAGTTATAGCCCTGCAAAGTAGGTGAACATCTCCATAGACAAATAGAGCTGGCAGTGATCAAACATTGATGGATATAAGCGTGGCAGAGAAAGGGTTAATCAAAAACGATCGGTATCGGCCGATATGGCTCAAGACGATCGGTAATCGGTATCGGTGGCAAAAAACGTGATCGGGGCATCCCTACCTGGCATGGGTTAGCACCCCATTCAGGGTTTCCGTTGTCCGGTAATTACCGGTTTTTGACCGGCAAAATCTGTTGAAGTCCGACATATTTAAATCTCTCCGGTCATAATGTCCGTGAAAATAATTCCCTCTAAGCACAATTTGTTTCATTGTTGCTTCACCAAGCAGGTCTAATAATGACAACGATGTGTGTTCTATTATGATATGTGTGTAGTGTTCTGATAATGACTATTGGTGAAGCGATGTCGAGATTCATTTGGTTTGGCAGCGGGAGCTAGATTTGCGAGAAGCATGCAACTGCAGAGCCGCAGAGCTGACAGTTGTGCGCGCACAGTGCAATACTCCAATTCAGCCATTGGCAATTCAGCTGTTGGGTGGGTGGCGCTGCTGAGCGGTCCCCAGACCGGACTTGAGAGCGCCGCTGGCTCTGCGGCTCTGCAGTTGCATACTATTGGAGTGTTCTTCGTTGGGACTGGGAGGTGGAGATATAATAGTCATCACGCAACGTTTATATTTCACGATAATGTTGCCGTCTCTCTCTGCCAAATGATTCGCTTGATATAATTAATACAAATGTCCAATATAACGGAATTCGTTAGCTCATAAAAATGTGATTATAACACACTGCTGTATTTAATGTCGGGCCGACTGCCCAGAGACACCTATTTGATTTAAAGTCAGCAGCAGCACGGAGTCTCTGGACTTATTTAATTTGGAATATAATGACTGTATACGCAAAAGTAGCCTAGTTTTAAGTTAAAATATTATAAATCTACATGCCTTGATGATGTCATTCTTTATATAGCCTGCCTATCAATTGTTTTTAAGCTCAATAAACTCTGACCGGAATTGATCCCATTTGTCCGGTAGATTGAAATCTTGCAGGAAACGGAGACCGGCAACAATTTTTTCTAACGGAAACCCTGACCCCATTACAGAGGAGGAGCAGACTGTAAACCGTTATGTTGGGCCCAAAAGAAGCTACGACAAATACAGGAAAAATGCCCATGAAGTCTGCCAGAACAGGGGTGAAAGATGACTCACAGGCAGATCACACGGTTACAGACCATGAAACGGACAAGACTATGAGTCGATAAACAGGTTATACTAAAGAACTTTGTGTAGAGCAGGAGGAGTTCTAATTCCCAAGGAGTCCTCAATGTTAAGCCAGTTCCAGATCATATTCCCCCTGAATGTTGAAGGTAGGATTTTCTTTAGTTTAGTGGCACAGAGGCTAGCAAACTATATATTAATTGTTTAACCTCTAAAAGGTCCCATGCATTATAAATGGCCATTTCCAGTGTTTAGCATTGTTTCCTAGCAATGGAGGATTATATCAATGTGGTCTGTGTCGTTAATTATCATATTGACTCATCAGTCTAGTCTCGAGTTCACGAGATCTTCCCTCACTCAACTAAGCCGTTCTGGTTTGACAGTATTGCTGACGTGAATAAGGTACTGATTTGCATATCTCCGTATTGTAATGAACCAAAGGAGAATATAAATTAATATTATTTTAATTATTTTTCATCTTTGATGGTGAATAACACCATGCTAACATTGACGAGACGTGAAAAACTGTCCGTGATTGCCACTGAGCTCATTCAGCACCTTCTTGAGATCAAGTGTACAAAAAATCTAAGCAAATGAATAAAGGGCAGATTATTTACAGGGGCTTTCGGTACCGCATAGCCTTATTTGGATTGTGTTTAATTTCTTTAGAGTGCCAGGGGTGATTGTAAACTTGATGAAAGCATACTTCCAAGATATTTTAATGTGTTTTAGTACTGCAGATTTTACAACCGCATGGAAGAGACTAGAGATAGGCATTATGGTATACTATTTCCCCACTAGCATTCACAATGGTGATTGAAGTAATTATTAGAGCCTCAGAATGGGTGGTAGGTGGGGAAAGACGGCAGGGCGGGCTGTGCCTCCCACCAACCACTAGGGCGTACATGGATGACATGCCTTTAGTGACCAGGACAGTGCCTTGTACAAAAAGGTTACCAAGTTTAATGATAATCTGAAGCGGGCTAGCATGAAGATTAAACCTAGTATGTCGAGAAGCATTTCATTGACCAGAGGGAAGGTAGTAGAGAGAATGTTTTACATAGATGAGGAGAAAATTCCATCTATAAGGGACAAGCCAGTGAAAAGTTTGTGTAGGTGCCTGGTAGGGCTGAGCCCAAACGTTCGAACGTTCGAACCTTCGTTCGTTAGGCTGGCATTCGAATTCTAAAATCAACATTTGAATTTTTTATTTTTAATAAAAAAAAAATGTATTCCGTTTAAACCAATGGGGGTTTTCTTCACAGTTGCTGATAAAGATTAGGCTACACTAATATTATAGTATTAAAATAAACTGATTAGTTATATTCATTAAAGAAAGTTGATTTAATTGATTTAGTTGGGCTAGGGCTTCTCCCTGGGCTGGGTCTGGGGCTGGAAGGTTTATTGAATAAAAAAAAAGACTAATTTAATCAGATTAATCACTTTATTCAAATTGAGGATTTAGTTTGAGGATAGTAAAAAAAAAAAAAGTATAAAAAAAATTTAAACTTTGACGAAGTTCGAATCCCAAAAACAGGGTTCGGGGACAGCCTTAGTGCCTGGTGGTATAATGAGGAGTTGAATGATGGTGAACAGATAGAGCAAGATGTTATAGAGGGGATAGGAAGGATAGAGAAGGCAGGGCTTCCTGGCAAGTTGAAGTTATGATGTTTGCAGTTTGGTTTATTCCCTTGTTGATATGGCCATTGTCAATATATGAAGTGCCTATATCAAAAGTAGAAAAGCTTGAGAGGTTGGTTAATTAGGAAATGATTAGGAGTTCCTCAGTGTATTAGTAATGTGGGATTATATGGGAAAGGCATTCTCCAGCTACCAGTAACACGCCTAACAGAGGAGTTTTAAGTCTGTGAAGGTGAGAACAGAGTTATTGCTATCGGGGAGCAAAGATACAGTAGTTAGTAATTTGGTCCCAAATCCAACTAGAGGGAGGAAATGGAACCCAAGATGGGCAGTACAGGAAGCAAAGGTAGCTCTTAACACTTTGAGTGCCAACGACGAGATTTCTCGTCCTAACTCGCCATGCGCTGAGTGCCAATGACGAGTTTTCTCATTATTTAATCGTTATTTCTTTTATTAGCGATATCCATACATTTTTCATCCATCCAGCCTGATGTTATCATTGGGAATGGCTCTGAGCTCGAAAAGGGCAAATACCGCCCCCTATCGTCTCCCGGATGGTAATGCACATCATTGGATTGGATTGGGTGAAAAAGTGCATCGAAAAAATAACTCCATCCACGTTTTTCTTCTGGGGCATGCATCTGGATACTATTGCATTGACTGAGGGGACTGGAAGAAGCGTTGATTATCTGTTTCGGAGTATAACATTGGATCAATAAACGTGATCGATATTTGGAATGGCGATCAGGAATTGGATTAATCTTTTTGCAGAACATCTGATGTGAGGTAAGGACTCTATTTTACCAGTATTGGGTTAATCGGATGTTTTTTTTCATAGTGATCACAACGTGTCTGTGTGTGTATGACGTTAGCGCTGACCAGGTCATGGATAATAGATTTTTCAGCCCGCTTCTCTAGCGTGCATAAATACACATATACTATCGATAAGCTAGCGTTTATTTGAAAACTATTCATAAATCAGCCGAAAAATTACAACGTGTTTTGTGTATTCCACTAAAGGGCTATTATCGCGGAATTTCTCTGAAATGAAAACTCTTATTCAAAACGGTATAAAACGGAAATTTACCAATGAAAAAAACTATCCGTTTCGTACATGTTGACTGCAAGTCATTGATAAGCGAGGGGTGTTTTAGACCCATAGCCATAATTTGAGATATAGTTTAAGCGTTCGCAAATATCCCCAACCTCCCATTGACTAAAGCGCTGGCACTCAAGGGGTTATCTGGGCAAAGGGGCGTGGCACCCAATGTGTTAAGCATACAGACATTGGGGCAAATTCACAAAGAATTGATTGCGGCCGATAATGGCACCCTTAACTGCGTGTGATTTGTGCCCGCTATGTGCTCCGTCTTAAGGACCTATTCACTAAAGATACTGCCCAAATGATATACTAGCGCAAAGTAAATACGCCCATACGGTGTTGCAGCTGAGTGCAATTTGCTCCGGATATCTGGCAGTGCAGTTGGCTCGTGGAGCATCTGAGTGCAATTTGCTCCTGATATGGTAAAATAGTACAAATACTGCCCATGCAACATTATGCATGTCCTAGGACAATGGCAGACAGAAAACAAAGCTTTGATTCTCTGATCGCGAATTGGAAGTCCTGACGGATGAGGTCCAAAATGTATCACAACTAAATGCAAAAAACATCACACTTACAGCAAAGAAACATATTTGGGATTTATTATCCCAGGCTGAGTGCAGTTGGTGTTTCCAAATGTGGAAGTATGGATTGCAAATAGAGGTGGAATGATTTGAAAATAAACCTGTAAACCCGAAATGAGGGAGAGCGAATCAATAGCTCTTCGTTTCTATAGATAGACATAACAGTATTTTTCACCATTTGTATTTAGTTTATATCGTAATGTATAGAGCTTTCTTAATCTGTATTTTCATGACACAATTGCATCCTTTGTTTTTGTCATTGCATTTGTTTGTCATGTCATCCAAAAATAAATGAGTTTGAGCAGACCTGTCCATGGTGCCGAATTCTTCGTCCGAAGTTAGGCACTGTGCCAGTGAAAATATGTTCAGACTTGGGAATATTTTAGTGTGAGAAATTAAGGTGTATTTAATGTTTAGTTAAGATAATAGAACCCGCATTCTCATATACTCCAGAATAAACTTTTCATTGACCGTGTTTCCAGTGTCTACTCCTCATGGACCTGACGAAACGTTATAAATTAAACGTTTATTCTGGAGCATATGAGTGTGTGGGTTCTATTCTCTTTATTGTGAGTATTACCTAACCCTGGCTACAATCACTGCTACCATTATCACCTGAGATGTATTTCTATCCCAAAACTACATATTGTCTTCTATGTTTTTTTTCTATTAGAACATGCCTGTGGTATTTTGAAACACACATTAATATATCTAGTATTCTTCTTCATTGCGTGTGTATCGCGGCCCAGCGTTACTAGGGTAGCATGCTGCTGCTCTCAGTACTGGTCAAACCGGTTTCACCAGTTTGTCCCGACACCAGTGTTTACATTCCCCATGCACACGATAAGGTGACTGTTGCCTCACTTTGATTCTAACAAGTATTTGAGCCAGGGCTGGGAGGTATACCTATTTTAAAGGTAGGATCTGTAATTTCGTCAACAGCTACCTCTAGGCAAAATAGTCCCGCTTGGTATTGCACTTGTTCACATTTTCCATTTTGGTCTGAGTTGGAGTTTAGTAACTTATTATACTGAGAAAACTAAATGCAGTATCAAGCGGGGCTCTTTGGCCTAGAGGTCTCTGTTTGATGGCATTACAGACTTTTTTTATGGATTTGTACTAGAAAAGCAGTGAAATACAATAATAATAATAATAATAATAATAATAATAATAATAATAATAATAATAATAATAATAATAATACATCGGATTTATATAGTGCTTTTCCAAATGCTCAAAGATGCTTTAACAAAACAAACAATACAATACAGTTTTAGTAGAGAGAAATTACGGAAATAAAGGTGAGAGAGGAAAAAGTTCATGGGTTGAAAGCAAGGGTAAAAAAGTGGGTTTTGACTTGTTTGAACGATGAAAGAGTGTCTGCATGACGGATATGGTTGGGAAGGGCGTTCCAGAGGGGGGGGGGGGGGGGGTGCGGCTGCAGCGAAGGCCCTGTCGCCCGTCAAAAGTAACTTGAGAGAAACATCATGATATATATGATGTATTTTACCTACATGGCCTAGCACTAATTTGCTCCATCTGTTGACATGCACAGTGAAAAGCAATGCTTGGGGCGTTCTCCTTTACATGCTGTCTCAAATTCCAGGACTATTCAATCTCTAGACCCTTTTACATGATGTAAACAATGATGGCATATTTTAGTACATAATATACTGTATGTACCTAGGGATGGGTACCGAATTCGGTACTTTTGAGGTACCGAACCGAAACACGTCGGTACTACCGAGTATCGAATCAAGTGAGAAACCGAAAAAGAAAAAAAAAATATGATTTTTTTTCCTTTACTTTTTTTTTTCTTTTTTTTTTCTTTTTTTTTCATGTCAACGTTCACACGCACAATATATGCTTACCTAGGATTTGACTTGATTCAACAACAAAGCAGTCGGAGCAATGACAAGCCGAAAACTGTCGAAATTGTAGTTATTTGAA
Source organism: Notolepis coatsorum (assembly GCF_963971535.1). NCBI lineage: Eukaryota > Metazoa > Chordata > Actinopteri > Aulopiformes > Paralepididae > Notolepis > Notolepis coatsorum. The sequence continues at coordinate 5,618,280 of NC_140166.1, forward strand.
GTTTGGATTTTTTTTTCACGACTGAGGTAGGTAAATTACATTTCTTGAGACTAAAGTACCGAAAAAAGGTACCGTTGGGTACCGGTATCGATTCACAGGTACCGGTATCGGTTCAAATGTGAAAGGTACCCATCCCTATATGTACCCACATGTTGGAAACAGAAATACGGCAGAGTGCAACAGTTTGTCCTATACAAGGGTATCAAGGCTTGACGTCTCTCTCCAGTTTTTGTAAATTAGCGGTAATATACCTACTTGAATTTACAGCCACCATTGTGACTGCATCCTATATCCCTCTGGATGTTAATGCTAAGCTAGCAATGAAGGAACTGCGTCCCGTCATTAACAAACAACAGAACTTACACCCAGAGGCAGGAGATGACACGCAGGCCCACTGTACAGCCCGGTCTAACCTGAATAGGGGAACCAAGCGGGCCAAGCACAGCCACAAGCTAAGAGTTGAAGAGCACGTCAACAACTCCCACCCCTGACGCATGTGGCAGGGCATCCAGGCCCTCTCAGACTATAGACCCACCAACAACTCTCCCCTGACCACTGACCACTGACCCCTCCCTCCCTGATGAGCTCAATAAACTTTGAGGTCTTAACTGTCTTAACTGAGGTATTAGATTTGTGACTAGACCAGGCAGTTGTCCCAGCATGCTTTAAAACCACCTCCATCGTGCCAGTGCTGAAACACTCCTCTGCCACAAGCCTCAATGTTCCGCCCTGTTGCACTTACCCCCATCATCATGAAGAGCTTCGAGAGGCTGGTCCTGGCTCACCTCAAATCTAACCTTTCACTCTCACTGGACAAACACCAATTTGCCTACCGTGAGAACAGGAGCACGATGGACGCTATCTCCTCAGCACTACATTCTGCCCTCTCCCACCTGGATGAGAGCAATGACTGCTCGGCACCAACATAATTATCACTCACCGGTGGTCAGCTCCAGCACCGACAACAACCTGGCCCTCTACAACAAGAAAACCAAGGAGCTCACTATGGACTTCAGGAAGACTAGAGCCAGCGTGCACACCCCCCTCCACATCAACGGGACTGATGTTGAGCGTGTCTCCATCTTCAACTTCCTGGGAGTCTACATCTCCGAGGACTACTCTTGGACCCTCAACACCTCGTCACTGGCCAAGAAGGCTCACCAGCGTCTCTTCTTCCTGAGGAGACAGGAAAGCTCAGATCTCCTCAGATTCTGGTGAACTTTTACCGGTGCGCCTTAGAAAGCATACTCACCAACTGCATCACAGTCTGGTATGGCAACTGCACTGCAGAGGGTGGTGAAGTCCATCACTCCCTGCAACTCGGTCTATCCATCACAAATGGTGTCTGAGGAAGGCACGCAGCATTGTCAAGGACACCTCTCATCCCAATCATGGACTGCTTGCCTTCCTCCCCTCCGGGAGGCGCTACAGGAACTTCCACTCCAAGTCGAGCAGACTCAGGAACAGCTTCCTGTGAGTTCTGTGGTTCCTCAGCTGTCAACTCTTTGAACTCTGTTCCACGATACCACCCCCCCCCCCCCCCCCCCCCAATACCATATAAACTGCCTATAGGCTACCCTAGGCCCTGTTGCCTATACTCAATGTATACCTACCTACAGTATATACTAGGGATGTCCGATATTATCGGCCGATATTGGCATTATTTTTTTTGTTTTTACATTTCTATAACCTTTATTTACCCAGGCAAGCAAGTAATAACAAATTCTGATTTTATTTATTGTCAAAAGTATGCATAATGTTGTTAATTCCACAACAAGAGATATGTAATGTTAATTACCTTAAATTATTCCGCTTTTTGGGGGGGGAAACCCTGCATATATCGGTATCGGAAATTAAGAGTTGGACAATATCGGTATATCGGTATCGGTAAAAAAGCCAATATCGAGCATCCCTAGTATATACATTTATATTTTCCACATATATATATATCCACATATGTCTGTATATAACTGCATATAATCCTTTTTACATATCTGTAGATTATATATCTATATCTGTACATATCAAATCATCAAATCAAATTTATTTATAAGGCCCGACAACACACGTTAATGTCCCCATGGGCCGTACAGGTCTTCTTTAAACAAGTCAAGAAGAAAACATAACAATAAGTCAAGAACAGAACAAGCAAGCACTCCCAGACATACCCCACGCGAAGGTAAGGAAAAACTCACTAAAACCTAACAATACTAAATACCTAAAATACTTTTACTATTTATGCTGCTTTCCAGTATGAATTACTACCATAGTGTCTTTATACCTGTATCACTGTACATATTAATACTACAACTCTGTACATACATCTGATTAGCACTATAGTAAGTAGTACTAATTTATACATTTTATACCCAGTTTAATCACCTGTACATTCTATATTACCATTGCACTTTACTGTTACATTTGCACTCTGGTTGGATGCCAAACCTCTTTTCGTTGTACTGTACTTCATTTATTGCATTTGTCCAGCTATACAAGGGTATCAACAACCATAGACAAAGGAGTGCGATATTTTGTCCTATTCATAGATCCTTGTATTCTCACTGATGGTGAAGGTAGAGATTCTGCTGAATCCATTTTCAGTCACTTATTGAACAATGTGGTGGAAAAACAATATTTAGAATTGTATAAATGTTTTGAGGGTTTAAAATGTATCTGGAGCGAGTCATGAGTAGTCATTATGCTGTCAGGAGTCGTTTGTTATTATTATGTCTGTGAGAAAGTATGAACCACTGTGGTGAAATAGCTAAACAAAAAAAAGTCAAGGAAATCCTTAAGCTTAAGCTCTTGCTGCAAGAGTACCTTGGTTGGTACACAAACATATTTATGTTGGATCCATTCCAGGAATGTCCAGTCGGCGCATTTGAAAGAGTTACCCAGAGTAAACACAGAGGTGGAAGGGCTGACCCATAGTAAACACAGAGGTGGGAGGGCTGGCCCAGAGTAAACACAGAGGTGGGAGGGCTGGCCCAGAGTAAACACAGAGGTGGGAGGGCTTACCCAGAGTAAACACAGAGGTGGGAGGGCTGGCCCAGAGTAAACACAGAGGTGGGAGGGCTTACCCAGAGTAAACACAGAGGTGGAAGGGCTTACCCAGAGTAAACACAGAGGTGGAAGGGCTTACCCAGAGTAAACACAGAGGTGGAAGGGCTTACCCAGAGTAAACACAGAGGTGGAAGGGCTTACCCAGAGTAAACACAGAGGTGGAAGGGCTTACCCAGAGTAAACAAATATGTTACCCATAGTAAACAAAGAGGGCTCCATAGTGAAGTTCGCAGACGACACGGTGGTGGTGGGGCTGATCTCGGACAACGACGAGAAGGCCTACCGGGAGGAGGTTGAGGTACTGGAGCGCTGGTGCCAGGACAACAGCCTGCTCCTGAACATTGGTAAAACCAAGGAGCTGATCGTGGATTATAGGAGAGGACAGCAGGAGACACACACACCACTGATGATTAACGGGGCTACCGTGGACAGGGTGAGCAGCTTTAAGTACCTGGGGGTCCACATCTCAGAGGATCTGACATGGTCAACACACATAGACACAGTAGTAAAGAAGGCGAAACAGCGCATCTACCACCTGAGACAGTTAAGGAAGTTCAGAGTATCGGGGAAGATACTCCAGTCCTTCTACTCAGGAGCTGTAGAGAGCATCTTGACCGGAAACATCACTGCCTGGTATGGAAACAGCACGGCACAGGACAAGAAGGCCCTACAGAGAGTGGTGCACTCAGCCAAGCGTACCACGGGTATTGCACTACCTCCCCTGCAGGTTCTATACAACAAGAGGTGCAAATCCAGAGCCTGCAGGATAATGAAAGACCCTCACCACCCCAATAACAGCCTGTTCCAGCTGCTGAGGTCAGGCAGACGCCTGCGAACCCCAGCTACTAGGACAGAGAGGCTTAGGCTCAGCTTCTTCCCCCAGGCCATCAGAGTCCTGAACAATGAACATTGAGTACCACTGTAACACTTTAGCATGAGCGGGCACACACTCAGGCCGCACGCACCTTCACTTATTGCCAAAAGGAAAGGCCACTTTAAATTAGTATTAGCAACAGTAACAGTGTATTGCACTACTATTACTACTACTGTTAACTGTTACCCGTTATTGCACACATTTATTGTTACCTGCTACCTGTTATTGCACAATTTTATTGCACACATTTTTTATTTTTTGTATTGGATTCTATTATGTTGTACCAATTGCACATCGTTGCGGGCAAGACCACCCGCATTTCATTGTATATCCGTATGCCGTGACAAATAAAACTCTTGACTTGAGGTGGAAGGGCTTACCCAGAGTAAACACAGAGGTGGAAGGGCTTACCCAGAGTAAACACAGAGGTGGGAGGGCTTACCCAGAGTAAACACAGAGGTGGAAGGGCTTACCCAGAGTAAACACAGAGGTGGAAGGGCTGACCCAGAGTAAACACAGAGGTGGAAGGGCTTACCCAGAGTAAACACAGAGGTGGAAGAGCTTACCCAGAGTAAACAAAGAGGTGGAAGAGCTTACCCAGAGTAAACAAAGAGGTGGAAGAGCTTACCCAGAGTAAACAAAGAGGTGGAAGGGCTTACCCAGAGTAAACAAAGAGGTGGAAGGGCTTACCCAGAGTAAACACAGAGGTGGAAGGGCTTACCCAGAGTAAACACAGAGGTGGAAGGGCTTACCCAGAGTAAACAAAGAGGTGGAAGAGCTTACCCAGAGTAAACAAAGAGGTGGAAGGGCTTACCCAGAGTAAACAAAGAGGTGGAAGAGCTTACCCAGAGTAAACAAAGAGGTGGAAGAGCTTACCCAGAGTAAACAAAGAGGTGGACGAGCTTACCCAGAGTAAACAAAGAGGTGGAAGGGCTTACCCAGAGTAAACACAGAGGTGGAAGGGCTTACCCAGAGTAAACACAGAGGTGGAAGGGCTGACCCAGAGTAAACACAGAGGTGGAAGGGCTTACCCAGAGTAAACACAGAGGTGGAAGGGCTGACCCAGAGTAAACACAGAGGTGGAAGGGCTTACCCAGAGTAAACACAGAGGTGGAAGGGCTTACCCAGAGTAAACACAGAGGTGGAAGGGCTTACCCAGAGTAAACACAGAGGTGGAAGGGCTTACCCAGAGTAAACAAAGAGGTGGAAGGGCTTACCCAGAGTAAACACAGAGGTGGGAGGGCTTACCCAGAGTAAACACAGAGGTGGAAGGGCTTACCCAGAGTAAACACAGAGGTGGACGAGCTTACCCAGAGTAAACACAGAGGTGGAAGGGCTTACCCAGAGTAAACGCAGAGGTGGAAGGGCTGACCCAGAGTAAACACAGAGGTGGAAGGGCTGACCCAGAGTAAACGCAGAGGTGGAAGGGCTTACCCAGAGTAAACACAGAGGTGGAAGGGCTGACCCAGAGTAAACACAGAGGTGGAAGGGCTGACCCAGAGTAAACAAAGAGGTGGAAGCGGGGGACCCTGACTGGAGCCACTTGGCTCTTATTACTGGTGTACTAGGGGAAATTGTATGGAATGGTAAATGGACTGCATTTATATAGCGTTTTCTATCCAAATCGCTTTACAACTTGTGACGGAGCGGCAGCGTGCACACACACACGCACGCGCACGCACACACATACACGCACACGCACACACATACACAGGCAAGCAGTCCACGATTGGGATGAGAGGTGTCCTTGACAATGCTGCATGCCTTCCTCAGACACCATTTGTGATGGTTAGACTGAGACTTGCAGGGAATGATGTACTGGTGATGCGTTGGTGGTTTTCACCACCCTCTGCAGTGCTTTCCGGTCAGAGGCCGTGCAGTTGCCGTACCAGACTGTGATGCTTTCTAAGGCGCACCGGTAAAAGTTCACCATAATGTGGCTGGCTTGATGCAGGAGGGGACTACACACTCAGAGAGAAGGGGAGCAATTATTTAAGCTTTAAATAGGAAAAAGAGGATGTGTTGGCCGGCAGCTTTAAAGCTGAGCGCTAACTCATATAGCTATAACTATACAATTGTATCCAGTGTTATATATCATTAGGGCTTCACTTCAAAGCTTGCATCATGGGTAATAGAGTAGTGAAGCTTGATCATGTCAATGATCCACCAAACCAAACTCATGTACTACACAAGCATGAGTTCATACAGGACAACGTCTGACTGTATAATAACTCATTCTGTAACACTCAGTAACTTGGTAACGCACTCATTCAGTAACATTCAGTAACTCACTCATTCGGTAACATTCAGTAACTCTGTAACTCACTCATCCAGTAACATTCACTATCAGACTCAAGAAGAAATGCCCGACACATACTGTAACACTTAGCAACCTCAGACCCATCATCGCTCAGCCAAGGCCGGCCACACCACCCATCACAAAATCACTGACAATGGCCCTTCTGAATGTTCGATCGTTGAGCAACAAATCGTTCTTAATCAATGATCTGATAATTGAAAAGAATTTGCAATGCATGTTCCTAGTCGAGACCTGGCTAAATTACATTACTGGTGCGCCAACGCTGATAGAAGCCTGCCCTCCAAATTATAAGTATTATCAATCGGTCAGACAAAATAGAAAAGGGGGAGGGGTTGCCGCTATTTTATCTACATTGTTTGTATCTAATGACATTGACATTGGTGAATTTACATCATTTGAATATCTTGCTATTGAGCTCAAAGCTGAACTGTCTTTGCTCATCAACACATTGTACCGGCCACCAAAATACTCATCAATATTTCTGCAGGAATTCTCAGAGCTAATCTCAGTCGGTATCATTAGATGTGAAAGATTAATCATACATAGAGATCTGAATATTCATATAAATAAGAAGAACGACCCCACGGCTATTGAGCTTACCAACAGCTTTGGACAGCTTTGAGCTAATACAACATGTAAATGAACCCACTCACCAACATGGTAACACCCTAGACTTAGTGATAACAACAAGGCTGAACATTGATAAAGTATCAGTAATCTTATTACCTATATCTGACCATCACTGTGTATTCTTCAATGCTAACCTAAACTTAACAGAGACAAAAACGGTAACCGTTGTAAAGTGAAGAGTACTAGATGACATGGCAGAAGAGAAGTTCTCAAACATCATGAGACAAACTGAACCATCCGGCCTCGACTGTTCTTTAAACTGCATGGTTGAAAATCTCAACAACACCCTATCATATACTTACACTGGATGCTGTTACTCCATTTTAAAGGTAAAAAAAAAAGTCAAGTGACAAAATCTCCCCATGGTTAAATAATAGCAGTGTTGGTCAGACAAAGATAATCTGTAGAGCTGCTGAACGAAAATGGAGGAAAACCAAGCTCACAGTCCACTGCGATATATATAGGACTTTGGACTACTTAAAAAATAGACTCCCCTTCCACCTGATGTATGCATATCACCTGTATTATGATTATGTATTATTTATATACATATAGAATTGCTCCATATGGATTTGAATATATCATGCTTTAAGTACTGTAGTTCTAATGTAGTTGGTGTTTTTTTTATAGTGGTATTTTTTTACTGTAGTTTAAAATGTGAAGACCTAGCATTATTCTTCAATAACAAAATAATTTCAATTAGAGCCGGCATTAGTCCTGATACAAACATGGACACCACCAGCAAACCCTGCGAAAAAGTAACCATAGGAAAATGAGCTTATATTACATCAACTGAGCTTTACAAAACTGTCATGTCCTAAATATTATAAATACATCGCTTCTGACAGGTATTTTCCCAGACACATTCAAAACAGCCGTTGTAAGACCCTTACTAAAGAAACACAAACTAGACAGTAATGTACTAACCAACTATAGGCCGATATCCAACCTCCCATTCAGCATAAACTCCTTTCTCAAAGAAAACAACATCATGGAGGAATTTCAATCAGGCTTCAGAACGCACCATAGCACTGAAACTGCTCTTACAAAAATAATTAGTGACCTCAGAATAAACAAACAAAGTCTCAATTCTCATCCTATTAGATCTAAGCGCAGCGTTTGACACGATCGACCATGATATCCAAATAAATCGTCTAGAAAAGTTAGTTGGTCTGACTGACTGACTGACTGACTGACTGACTGACTGACTGACTGACTATGTATTAAACTGGTTCAGAACATATATCAAAGGGAGAAAATATTACGTCAGGCTTGGATATCATTCTTCTGAGAAACATGACGCCTACTTCGGAGTTCCACAGGGGAGCTGCCTTGGTCCATTATTATTCTCACTATACATGCTGCCACTCGGAGACATCATTAGAAAACATGTATGTTTCCATAGTTACGCAGATGACACACACTTGTACATCTCCACTGAACCAAATTATCACACAGCTATTAACTCCATTTCCACCCGTCTCTTAGCAATAAACAAATGGATGACGAACAACTTCCTATAATTAAATGAGGACAAAACTGTAATCCTACTAGTCGGTCCTATAACAAAAAGAGAAATGTTACAGCGCAATATCGGGCAACTTACTCCTTGGATCAAACCTGAAGTTACAAGTCTTGGTGTTATAATAGACTCAGACCTAAGCTTTAAATCACACATCAACAAGGTGACAAAAACATAATTTTCCCACCTTAGAAACATAACTAAGGTACGGCCGTTTATAAATAAAAAATATGCGGTCCACAACGGGTGGAATCGAAACACGTATATATCCGTTGTTCGTCCCCATTGTGTTAAGGAGATGTTAACAAAAAGAGGAATAGAGCCAAAACAAGTGGTTTCAATAACCACAGATGGAGCCCCTGCTGTGATAGGGAGAGAGAAAGGAGCTGTAGCAAGACTGAAAGAGGACAGTGCTGAGCGCATTGCTTACCATGGCACCCTTCATCGATCTGTCCTCTGCGCCTCCCTGTCGGATGATAATTCTGAGGTGATGAATACAATTCAGGGCCTCTTCCTACCAGCATTGCATGCTTAGGGAATTCCTCAGAGAAGTTGATGCTAATGCTGATGATCTTTTGCTGCACAACAATGTGAGATGGCTCTTCAAAGGCAGGGTGTTGGAGCGCTGTTGGTCCATCAGGAGGGGAGTAGCAGGGTGTCTGTTGGTCCATCAGGAGGGGAGTAGCACGGTGTCTGTTGGTCCATCAGGAGGGGAGTAGCAGGGTGTCAGTTGGTCCATCAGGAGGGGAGTAGCAGGGTGTCTGTTGGTCCATCAGGAGGGGAGTAGCAGGGTGTCAGTTGGTCCATCAGGAGGGGAGTAGCAGGGTGTCTGTTGGTCCATCAGGAGGGGAGTAGCAGGGTGTCTGTTGGTCCATCAGGAGGGGAGTAGCAGGATGTCTGTTGGTCCATCAGGAGGGGAGTAGCACGGTGTCTGTTGGTCCATCAGGAGGGTAGTAGCAGGGTGTCTGTTGGTCCATCAGGAGGGGAGTAGCAGGGTGTCTGTTGGTCCATCAGGAGGGGAGTAGCAGGGTGTCTGTTGGTCCATCAGGAGGGGAGTAGCAGGGTGTCTGTTGGTCCATCAGGAGGGGAGTAGCAGGGTGTCTGTTGGTCCATCAGGAGGGGAGTAGCAGGGTGTCTGTTGGTCCATCAGGAGGGGAGTAGCAGGGTGTATGTTGGTCCATCAGGAGGGGAGTAGCAGGATGTCTGTTGGTCCATCAGGAGGGGAGTAGCAGGGTGTCTGTTGGTCCATCAGGAGGGGAGTAGCAGGGTGTCTGTTGGTCCATCAGGAGGGGAGTAGCAGGGTGTCTGTTGGTCCATCAGGAGGGGAGTAGCAGGGTGTCAGTTGGTCCATCAGGAGGGGAGTAGCAGGGTGTCTGTTGGTCCATCAGGAGGGGAGTAGCAGGGTGTCTGTTGGTCCATCAGGAGGGGAGTAGCAGGGTGTATGTTGGTCCATCAGGAGGGGAGTAGCAGGATGTCTGTTGGTCCATCAGGAGGGGAGTAGCAGGGTGTCTGTTGGTCCATCAGGAGGGGAGTAGCAGGGTGTCTGTTGGTCCATCAGGAGGGGAGTAGCAGGGTGTCTGTTGGTCCATCAGGAGGGGAGTAGCAGGGTGTCAGTTGGTCCATCAGGAGGGGAGTAGCAGGGTGTCTGTTGGTCCATCAGGAGGGGAGTAGCAGGGTGTCTGTTGGTCCATCAGGAGGGGAGTAGCAGGGTGTATGTTGGTCCATCAGGAGGGGAGTAGCAGGGTGTCTGTTGGTCCATCAGGAGGGGAGTAGCAGGGTGTCTGTTGGTCCATCAGGAGGGGAGTAGCAGGGTGTCTGTTGGTCCATCAGGAGGGGAGTAGCAGGGTGTCTGTTGGTCCATCAGGAGGGGAGTAGCAGGGTGTCTGTTGGTCCATCAGGAGGGGAGTAGCAGGGTGTATGTTGGTCCATCAGGAGGGGAGTAGCAGGGTGTCTGTTGGTCCATCAGGAGGGGAGTAGCAGGGTGTCTGTTGGTCCATCAGGAGGGGAGTAGCAGGGTGTCTGTTGGTCCATCAGGAGGGGAGTAGCAGCTTTCTTGGCAGAGCTAAAAAGTCAGAAGGCAACACAGTTTTCTCTCTTTTTAGAAAATGGGAAAGATATGGATAATGTGACATTTTTGGTTATCACTTGACATCTGAATGAGCTGAATCTGAGGCTACAGGACAATTGAATGTGTGAACTGATGACAGCAGTGCAGGAACAGGGAGACTGTGCACACTGTGAATGAATGTATAGAATAATGTTTTAAATTGTTTTTATATTAGCTTAATGTCCTATTTTTCTGTTTCTTTCTGGCTTAAACATCTAGCCCAGGGTAACTAGCAACCCTGCTAATGTTGGCACATTTACAGTTTTTTTTATTTGTATTAATTTATAAATGTATAACTGTTGATTGATATGCACTGTCCCTGATCAAATAAACTGAGTAAACTAAACTAAACTTCCCAGCAGTGCAGGAACAGGTTCAGGGACAGAGAGATGTGTCTTTTCTTGTTCACTTTATTGATAAGCTGATGATAAGCTGATTGTAAACTTCAGTAACCGTTTTGACAGCTTCAGTGAGTGTTGTTGAAGCTCCTAGCCTTGTGTAAGTGCTGTTGAAGCAGTTTGAAGCTCCTAGCCTTGTGTAAGTGCTGTTGAAGCAGTTTGAAGCTCCTAGCCTTGTGTAAGTGCTGTTGAAGCAGTTTGAAGCTCCTAGCCTTGTGTAAGTGCTGTTGAAGCAGTTTGAAGCTCCTAGCCTTGTGTAAGTGCTGTTGAAGCAGGTTGAAGCTCCTAACCTTGTATAAGTGCTGTTGAAGCAGGTTGAAGCTCCTAGCCTTGTGTAAGTGCTGTTGAAGCAGGTTGAAGCTCCTAACCTTGTATAAGTGCTGTTGAAGCAGGTTGAAGCTCCTAGCCTTGTGTAAGTGCTGTTGAAGCAGGTTGAAGCTCCTAGCCTTGTGTAAGTGCTGTTGAAGCAGGTTGAAGCTCCTAGCCTTGTGTAAGTGCTGTTGAAGCAGGTTGAAGCTCCTAGCCTTGTGTAAGTGCTGTTGAAGCAGGTTGAAGCTCCTAGCCTTGTGTAAGTGCTGTTGAAGCAGGTTGAAGCTCCTAGCCTTGTGTAAGTGCTGTTGAAGCAGGTTGAAGCTCCTAGCCTTGTGTAAGTGCTGTTGAAGCAGGTTGAAGCTCCTAGCCTTGTGTAAGTGCTGTTGAAGCAGGTTGAAGCTCATAGCCTTGTGTAAGTGCTGTTGAAGCAGGTTGAAGCTCCTAGCCTTGTGTAAGTGCTGTTGAAGCAGGTTGAAGCTCCTAGCCTTGTGTAAGTGCTGTTGAAGCAGGTTGAAGCTCCTAGCCTTGTGTAAGTGCTGTTGAAGCAGGTTGAAGCTCCTAGCGTTGTGTAAGTGCTGTTGAAGCAGGTTGAAGCTCCTAGCCTTGTGTAAGTGCTGTGGGGATAGTCAGGAACGGCACCTCACCATTTTGCTCGACTCTGCAGCATCCATTTAGTGTGTTAGTCAGTGTATGTTAGGGTGTGGGGTGTGTGTGTACTAATGTAGTTTGTGTTTGTTAGTATGTGGGGTGTGTGTGTGGTGTTCGTGTATGTTAGAATGTGGGGTGTACTGTGTGTGGTGTATGTTTGATTTAGATTTTTGATTTTATTAACAATCCCCATTAGCTGGTGCCATAGCAACATGGCTACATCTGCTCCTCCCTCCCCATCAACATGGACCCCCTGCAATTTGCATACCGCCCCAACAGGTCCACGGAGGACGCCATAGCCCATGTGCTGCACACAGCAGCATCACACCTGGACAAGAGGCAGGGGAACTATGTGAGAATGCTATTCATCGACTACAGCTCGGCATTCAATACCATAGTCCCCCCCATACTCATAGCCAAGCTCAGGGACCTGGGCTTGAACTATGACCTCTGCCAGTGGGTCTTGGACTTCCTGACTGGCAGACCCCAGGTGGTGAGAGCAGGCAACTGCACCTCCTCATCCATCACCCTCAACATAGGGGCCCCCCAGGGCTGTGTTCTGAGTCCCCTCCTCTACTCCCTGTACACACACGACTGTGTGGCTCAGCGGAGTAGCAATACAATCATCAAATTAGCTGACGACACAGTGGTGGTGGGCCTGATCTCTGCCAACGACGAGAGGGCCTACCTGGAAGAGGTCAAGGTCCTGGCGGGATGGTGCCAGGAAAACAGCCTCTCCCTGAACGTCAGCAAAACAAAGGAGATGATTGTGGACTTCAGGAGGTCGGGGGTCAAGGACTACAGCCCCCTCAGCATCGACGGGGCACCGGTTGAGAGAGTCAACAGCTTTAAGTACCTCGGAGCCTACATATCCGAGGACTTGACATGGACCACACACATTGACAGTGTTGTGAAGAAGGCACGACAACGCCTCTACTTCCTCAGGCGCCTAAGGAAGTTCCAAGTCAGTCAGAAGATCCTTAAGAACTTCTACTCATGTACAATAGAGAGCATCTTGACCGGCAACATCACCTCCTGGTTTGGGAATAGCACTGCACAAGACCGAAGCAGACTACAAAGAGTGACACGTTCAGCCGAACGCACAATTGGAGGGGGGCTCCCCACCCTCCAGAACATTTACAACAAGCGTTGCAAGGGCAAGGCTAAGAGAATCATTAAAGACTCCAGTCACCCGAACAACTGCCTCTTTGAACTGCTGCGGTCAGGCAAGCGATACCGGAGTCTCAAGGCGAGCACAGAAAGACTCAGAAGAAGCTTCTATCCCCAGGCCATCAGGCTGCTAAACGAACAATGAACACTACACAACAACAACCACCAAACGCACATAACACACACATCCACACGCACACACTCACTTTAAACAAACACACTGTAGCACCCACTCCACACACTTTATAGCACACACCCACTTTAAACAAACACACTGTAGCACCCACTCCCCACACTTTATATTTATTGATGAAGGATTGCACTACAACTCGTACACCTTACTGTAAATTGTACCTAAATTGTACCTCATCCCATTTCTGCTTTGCACTATATAGTACTGTACATTAGTACACTGCATAGTATTGTATATTATATGGTAACTCAGAACATTGTACATATGTCTATACCGAACACTGTGACCTCATTTTCTTCTTCTAAATTACATGCTATACTATGTTATTTGATACTATCTTGTCTAGCACAGTCTCTGGAGCGTAACAGTAAGAAGCATTTTGTATGAAAGTATTCTGTACTTCTGTATGACAACTATTAAAGAAACTTGAAACTTGAAACTAGTCTTCCTGGGGTCCACACAAAAAAACATACAAAAACAATTATTGTTGCAAAACAAAATTATTAAATGTCAGTACTCGACACACAATGGATAATGAAGCTAACAAATAAGATGACTAAAATTGCATGTGAGCAAATAAACCGAAAACAAAAAAACAAAAATACTTTACAGTGTTAAATACAATTTAAGATTATTTTAAAAAGTTAATTTACTGTAAATGCAGCAGAGGTTTTGAGGCAGGTTATTCCAAAGAGTCAATGATCTAAAAATAAAAGATCTCCTTAAAGCGTTGGTTTTTGTACCAGGTAATTCAAGCTGCCCATTACTGGAACCTCTAGTGTAATGATCATGCACAGTATTACTATAAACAATATGTTTATGTATAAAAACAGGAGTTTTACTGCTCATGACCAACTTGAACAGCACAAGTGTATTCAAACTAGAGGTGGGCATAGATAATTTTTTTTAATCTAGATTAATCTATCTGCAATCCTGGATTTAATCTAGATTAATCTAGATTAAAATGGCTCAAAAAAAAAAAAAAAAAACTGCCGAAGGCATTCAAAATATGTGTGTTCTACCCAAATAATGACCAGAAGTAAGTCCTTACTTTTTCTTTCCTCCTTATGTTTCTCAGGCCAGGTGGCCCATTACACCATGAGCCCATCTCCTGTTTCCAAAATGCATTACAGACTGTTTGAAAAAGCTGTTTTGCTATGATAATTGGTAATGAAATATCAAAATAATGTTCAATAAGATGTACTTGTGTTTAATAAGTTGTTTTATTCAGAAGTTAACACAAATACATAATATTACCAGTACAGTACAGTATCTAGCACACTCTCAGGAGCAAAACAGAAAGAATCATTTCAAACTTGAACTATGTGACATGGCTTGAATCAACTGCTCCAGTGGAGTTGCTCAGTGGCCAATGGTGTCAACTGTGGTTGTACTGGGCAGCTCCCAGGTGTGAATGGAAAAGAACATCTGTGCTCAGCGAACCTACCCTGGGTAAATAAAGGTAGAAAAAAAATGTTAAAAAATTTTTTTTTTTTTTTTTTTTTTAGATTAATGCGTTAATTATATTATCGCGCGATACTAGTATAGCGTTAACGCAGCACGTTAACGCCGTTAACGGCCCAGCTCTAATTAAAACTAAAAGACAACCTATTATCAACTTTAAGCCAAGAGAGGCAGGCATGCATACGGCTCACATTAGACCTTAGTGAGCAGCCCAGTACCAATCGTGCACACATGTTACTGTGTGTTAGTGTCGTTTGTGTTTGATAGTATGTGGGGTATGTGGTGTGATAGTGTAGTTAGTGTGTGTTATCTCCTCTCAGTATCTCTGTGCAGCTGGCCTGCTGCTTTTTGTGTGTGTGTGTGTGTGTGTGTGTGTGTGTGTGTGTGTGTGTGTGTGTGTGTGTGTGTGTGTGTGTGTGTGTGTGTGTGTGTGTGTGTGTGTGTGTGTGTGTGTGTGTGTGTGTGTGTGTGTGTGTGTGTGTGTGTGTGTGTGTGTGTGTGTGTGTGTGTGTGTGTGTGTGTGTGTGTGTGT
The DNA here is from genome assembly GCF_963971535.1 of Notolepis coatsorum. NCBI lineage: Eukaryota > Metazoa > Chordata > Actinopteri > Aulopiformes > Paralepididae > Notolepis > Notolepis coatsorum. The sequence continues at coordinate 5,633,513 of NC_140166.1, forward strand.
GTGTGTGTGTGTGTGTGTGTGTTAAGCACAGGCGTAATTAAAGGCATCTGTGTTTTTTCTCTCTCTTCTCCATTATTTTTTTCTCTCTCTACATCTCTACCCCTCCTTTGCTTCCTCATTATCACACTGGTTCTGTGATTAGTACACTGCTCTCTCTCTCTCTCTCTCTTTTGGGGGAGGGGTTTTTGTTTGCATTTGCAGAGACGGATGTTAATTTACAAAACCTTAGCTGTGGTTACAGGGAGAATATTCTATCAACCCTATCAAACCAATCTCTATGGATGTTGTTGATGTTATCTCTACGGATGTTGTTGATGTTATCTCTACGGATGTTGTTGATGTTATTTCTACGGATGTTGTTGATGTTATTTCTACGGATGTTGTTGATGTTATTTCTACGGATGTTGTTGATGTTATCTCTATGGATGTTGTTGATGTTATCTCTATGGATGTTGTTGATGTTATCTCTATGGATGTTGTTGATGTTATTTCTACGGATGTTGTTGATGTTATTTCTACGGATGTTGTTGATGTTATCTCTATGGATGTTGTTGATGTTATCTCTATGGATGTTGTTGATGTTATTTCTATGGATGTTGTTGATGTTATCTCTATGGATGTTGTTGATGTTATCTCTATGGATGTTGTTGATGTTATCTCTATGGATGTTGTTGATGTTATCTCTATGGATGTTGTTGATGTTATCTCTATGGATGTTGTTGATGTTATCTATGGATGTTGTTGATGTTATATCTGGATGTTGATCGTTATCTCTATGGATGTTGTTGATGTTATTTCTATGGATGTTGTTGATGTTATCTCTATGGATGTTGTTGATGTTATTTCTATGGATGTTGTTGATGTTATCTCTATGGATGTTGTTGATGTTATCTCTATGGATGTTGTTGATGTTATCTCTATGGATGTTGTTGATGTTATCTCTATGGATGTTGTTGATGTTATCTCTATGGATGTTGTTGATGTTATCTCTATGGATGTTGTTGATGTTATCTCTATGGATGTTGTTGATGTTATTTCTATGGATGGTGTTGATGTTATTTCTATGGATGTTGTTGATGTTATTTCTATGGATGTTGTTGATGTTATCTCTATGGATGTTGTTGATGTTATTTCTATGGATGGTGTTGATGTTATTTCTATGGATGGTGTTGATGTTATTTCTATGGATGTTGTTGATGTTATCTCTATGGATGTTGTTGATGTTATCTCTATGGATGTTGTTGATGTTATCTCTACGGATGTTGTTGATGTTATCTCTACGGATGTTGTTGATGTTATCTCTACGGATGTTGTTGATGTTATTTCTATGGATGTTGTTGATGTTATTTCTATGGATGTTGTTGATGTTATTTCTATGGATGTTGTTGATGTTATCTCTATGGATGTTGTTGATGTTATTTCTATGGATGGTGTTGATGTTATCTCTATGGATGTTGTTGATGTTATCTCTATGGATGTTGTTGTGAAGGGCCAGATTAAACCGAATATATATATTTATTTATATATATATATTTAATTGTATTTGTATATTCTCTAATATTCCCTGATATCCCTTGTATATTCCTTGTACAATATGCATTGAATATCCATTCTAGCCTACTGAACATCCCATAATAGTCTCCATTCTACTATTGGTCGAGACCTTGGTGCCAGGCTGCCATACCCCTCAGACCCAGTTCAAACGTACCGCTCGACATGTACGAACAAGTCCTAGTTCCGCGTAGGAATTTGGCTACCGCACCACTAATGGGACTATTTGTTCATAGTGCGTATATATACTGCGCTACTAAAGTAGGACTTTCTTTTCAGTCCAGTTTCTTACCCTCCAATAGAGTCACAGACGTAAAGCCTCCCCGCGACGCCACGTGTGGGAGTAAGGCCAAGTTCGCCTACCATCGGTATTGAGACATCGTGTATATTAATATCTGAATAGTCATATTTGGCACTATATCGTCGAGTTGGACGTAGTCTATTAAGCTAATACTAGTCTGTTAATATATAGTGCTTCGTGCGGTGAGAATACTACCGTAGTCAGTACCCCATCGTTTCGGGCAGAGAACTGGCTGCTTACCCAGGGTGGTTGACCCCATGTGAAGCTGCACCCGAGGAGCCCCAGAGCCGACGAGCGAGTGGACCTGTATACCGGATTATTCTACCGACGACAGCCCGCCTTCCCAGGCACGGATTATGCTTTGGATACTTTGATTATTCCATGGATAAAGACCCCCGACACTGCCGTGTGTTGGAACCCCCCCCCCTGGAGAGGACGCAAGGTGAGGAGACGCTCTGCAAGACGAGGTCGCTTCACGTCTCTCCCCCGTGGACCGGAGAGAGCCGGCCCACAAAGAGTCCACCTGCTTTCATCTGTGGTCCAAGGATCGCCGGCGCATTGAACGGCACTACAGTGGGTTCACCTGGGATACCCTTGGCCGGACGAGGCAGCCGGATTCTACCCTCCCCCCCCTCCTACTCCTGTCGGCTTACAAGCGACCGGATTAACCCCCTCTAGTGTATCTAGTATATAATCATTAAAGTATCATTGCTGTTATTCCTTAACTATTCCAGGTCGTATATTTACCACCTGCGCCTTCAGAGATTGGACATTCTCTATTGATATACCGACGAATACTCCTTGCCATAAAAGTGCATACTATTTCAATTCATAAATGTAATTAAGTGATTAAGTGCTTATTCTACACACCATCGCTGTGTAGGAATAAAGACCTGTTTCTAATTCGTACATTTGTGTTGGATCCGTTTCATCTACGTGAGAGTGTTCATGATAATATATTTATGCCGTGTACTGGGTGGCCGAATATTAAGTACAAAGGTAGTGGTAGTAAGTATCATATCTAGTAATACAGTCAGGGAATTGTACCCCTCAGTTACAGATGTTGTTGATGTTATTTCTATGGATGTTGTTGATGTTATTTCTATGGATGTTGTTGAGGATTTTGTGAAACTGTGGTGGTGGTGAACCTCTGGCCCTCTAGTGGGGTCCGGGGGGGCATGCCCCATGCTCAAAACACAAAATCGACTAGACTAGAGCATACATTTGAGCCATCAAAGAAATGAAGCAAAAGTGGTTACCTGTGTTGAACTGGTTTATTTTTTAGAAAATAAAAAAATATACTGGATTACTATTTACGACTACTACCACTGCCAATACTACTGATACATCCCTATTGGCAAACTGTATATTAAAAAAATAAAAAAATAAAAAAATATATATATGTTTTTTTTTTATTAATTATTATTTATTTTGGTTCATTATAAAACTGTGGTGGGACCAATTATACTGCCACCTAGCAGGATGCGGCCGGTATTGCACTCTAGGGATCTCAGAATAATTTCCTATGGTAACACTGAGGTCTGTAATGAAAAAATCGAATAAAAGAAAAAAGGATCTAAAAACGAGTTTACTCGTCTTTGGCGCTCAACGCATGGCGGCCAAAAACGAGTTAACTGGTCTTTGGCGCCCAATGTGTTAAGCTCCATCTAGGAGGGACTTGTAGCTGACTCTGATCCAATAAATCCTGCCTTTTAACTCCATATGATGTTTTAGGAATTTAGGTTTTTGGGAATGGTCTTGTTTTTTGGGCCCTGATCTAAGTGGTAGACTGGAGGTTCACACAGGCATGTCTTGAGGGTCGGTGCCCAGAATACTGTGACGGCTCTTAGATGTTCCTACGGAATTCTCATGAAATGTTCCTTCACCATCTGTCGTGATCCAAACACACTGCCAGACCAAACCACTTCACCAGGACTCAATGTATTCTCCATGATCCAAATACAAGTCGGTTAATAAGAGGGACAGGATCACAAAAGCAACAACTCAATGAGGCACTTTTAAGGTTAAGCTGAATCTCCCTCTTTGTATCTTCTTTCTCCCTCTCCCCCTCTCTTTTTATCTTCTCTCTCTCTCTCTCTCTCTCTCTCTCTCTCTCTCTCTCTCTCTATTTTAACATAGTTTTGATGTCTTGATTTGTATGAACCTAATATATTTTCAATTAAGTGGCTTTTTAAATTCAAAATGATTTCCCCTCTTCTCTTCCCTCCCCTCCTCCTCTTTTCTCACTCCTCTCTCTTCTCCCCTATTCTCTCTACTCACCTCTCCTCATCTCCTCTCTTCTCTCCTCTCCTATCCTCCCATCTTTTTCTCTCCTGTCCTTTTTTCATGTCTCCTCTCCTGTCCTCTCCTCATCTCTCTTCTCCTATCCTCATCTCTACTCTTGTCTCCTCTCGTCTCATCTCCTCTCCTCATTTCTTCTCTTCTCCTCTTCTCTCTTCTCCTCATCCCTCCTCTCCTCTCCTCATCTCCCCACTCATCTCTCCTCTCCTCTCCTCATCTCCCCTCCCCTCTCCTCTCCTCATCTCATCTCCTCCCCTCCTCTCCTGTCCCCTGCTCCTTGGTTGGTGGTGTAGTGTTGCAGGTGGAGAGTTGTTTGACTTCTTGGCTGAGAAGGAGTCTCTTTCAGAGGAAGAGGCCACACAGTTCTTGAAGCAGATCCTGGATGGTGTGTTCTACCTGCACTCCAAACACATCGCCCACTTTGACCTCAAGGTACCTGAACAAACACACACTAGGGTTTGATCAAAGAGCTTAGAGAAGAGGACCTCACTGAAAAACACTGATGAAACTGTGTCATATGTGATGCGCACCGACAAACTGTTGAATAGCCATCAACTGCTTAAATATCAAGAATGTCAATGTCAATATTGTAAATACAATATTTTCTATTTAAAATGTCAACCAAAACCACACACTGCAAAGTTGTTCCTCAGTCAAATAAGCCGTCTCTACTTTTACTGGTATCGGCAGTTTTACATCCCACTTCATTAATTTGGGAGCTCTCGGGTCTGCATGTTGTTCCAGAGCTGATGAACCAAGTAGCCTGAGAGACCAACCTCTCTCTTCCTGGGTGTCTCAGGTTTGGATTTTGTTATTTGTTTCCAGTAAGTAAAAGCTTGTAAAGAGTCTTAATGGAAACACGCCAACATTATGGGAAATGCGCTTGCCGTCTTCTCCAGAGTCAGACAAGAAGATGAATACCAATTTCCTTTTTGTGTGTTTTTTTTAATAAGGTACATTACAGATTCTACCTTTAACTGTGGCCGATCCAGTTTGACTGCAACCACTTCTCGCATCACACATCACACAGCTCAGGGCAGCTAAGAGCCTCCAGGCCTAATAAGTTACCAGTCAGATCTAATCAATGTCAAAAAAAACTTGTTGCACAGCTTAGGTTAATGCTATTCACGTGAGGGGAGTTGCCGGGTGGGTGGGTTGCAGGGGGCTACTGTTCATGCCCAGCAGAAACCGGCACAGGTGTTCAATTGTAGACGTTTCGTTTTCTCAGCTTAAAGCAGTTAGGAAAAGAACAGTTTTACAAGATTTAAATTAGCACAATTAGCACATCTTCTTCAAACATTCTCAGATTTCAGCGTATGACACACATCATTCGAAAGCTTACGTTATGTACGTCTCTAATGTTTGTCTTTTGGTCTCCAAGTGGTGTTGTGTCTGTATTGTTTGTCTCTTGGTCTCTAAGTGGTGTTGTGTCTCTGTATTGTTTGTCTTTTGGTCTCTAAGTGGTGTTGTGAGGGTGTTGTGTCTCTGTATTGTTTGTCTCTTGGTCTCTAAGTGGTGTTGTGTCTCTGTATTGTTTGTCTTTTGGTCTCTAAGTGGTGTTGTGAGGGTGTTGTGTCTCTGTATTGTTTGTCTCTTGGTCTCTAAGTGGTGTTGTGAGGATGTTGTGTCTCTGTATTGTTTGTCTTTTTGTCTCTAGTTTGTGCTGTGAGGATGTTGTGTCTGTATTGTTTGTCTTCCTCTCATCTTTCCTCCTGATTTGCATGTTATTTCCATTGTCTGCCTGGCCTCCCTCCTTGTCCCCATGCCACTTCTCTCCTCTTCTCTCTCTCTTTCTCTCCACGTCTCTCTTATTCTCTTTATTTCTCCTCTTTTCTCTTTCTCCCCTCTTCTCTATCTTTCTCTCTACCTCACTCCTATTCTCTTTCTCTCCATGTTTATCCTCTTCTCTTTATCTTTCCTCTTCTCACTCTGTCCACGTCTCTCCTCTTCATCTCTCCTCTTCTCTCTCCACGTCTCTCCTCTTCTCTCTCTCCATGTTTCTCCACTTCGCTTTATTTCTCCTCTTCTCTCTCTTTCTCTCCACATCTCCTCTTCTCTCTCTTTCTCTCCACGTCTCTCTTCTTCTCTCTCTTTCTCTCCACAGCTCTCCTCTTCTCTCTTTCTCTCCACATCTCTCCTCTTCTCTCTCTTTCTCTCCATATATCTTCTCTTCTCTCTATCCACATAGCTCCTCTTCTCTCTGTCTCCACATATCTTCTCTCTCTCCTAGGGCTGCAACGATTAGTCGACATAATCGACGACGTCAATCATAAAAACGCAGAATTTTTGCGTCGATGCGTCATAAAAAATAAAAAATATATATACGGTATATATATATATTTCTTTTTCTTTTTTTTTGCACTACCTATCTTTGTGAAAGTGGCTTCTCAGCTCTGGTCCAGCTGAAGACAAAGCAGAGGAACAGATTGGACATTGAGCATGACCTCAGAGTTGCTTTGTCTACCATCACCCCAGACTTTGAGACTCTTGTCAGGAGCAAACAACATCCCCAGTTATCCCATTAGTTCCCTGGGATGTTAAGCTAAGAAGTCTGCTAAGAAGGATATATTATTTATTATTATTTTATTTCATTGTGTTTTTAGCCCTAGTTGCACTTTTGTTGCAACCCCAGTTATCCCATTAGTTCCCCCAAACTTACTGTCGGTCTGTTATGTTAAGCTAAGAAGTATGCTAAGAGCCCGGAAAAGGAGCCACGCCCACAGGAAGCAGAGATGGAGGGTGTGACAGAAATAATCGTTAGATTAGTCGACTAATCGAAAAAATAATCGACAGATTAGTCGACTACCAAAATAATCGTTAGTTGCAGCCCTACTCTCTCCACATTTCCCCACATCCCTCTCCTATTCTTCTCTCTATCTCTCCTCTTCTCTCTATCTCTCTCCACATCTTTTCTCTCTGTCTATTTCTCTTTCTCTCCACATTTCCCCACATCTCTCTCCTCTTCTCTCACTTTCTCTCCATGTTTCTCCTCTTCTCTCTATTTCTCCCCACATCTCTTCTCTCCACATTTCCCCACTTCTCTCTCATATTCTTCTCTCTTTCTCTCCACATAAGGATCTATCCCCATGAATATTTAGGCAAACAACAAGCTTTTAAAGGTAGAAGACCAACATGGCATTAGATTTAACCTACTAGCTGAATTGCATAGACATTTACATTGTATATTATGGACCCAGACAAAACATAGTACCTACTGTACTATAGCTGTCAGTTTTCCCCCAAAATAAATTTAGAAAGAATCCAAAGTAAAAGAGGATTTGTTGGAAGTAATTTGAACTTGTATGTGTAATCAGAATCCTCTATATATAAACCGCCCCCACCCTTAGCCCCCTGCTTTTTAATGATTGCAAGCAATCATTACCAATAGAAGGACATCCTTTGTTGGTAGTGGTGGCGTAGCTCATGTATGAGGTCTGTGCCCATAGCTGCTGTATGAGGTCTGTGCCCATAGCTGCTGTATGAGGTCTGTGCCCATAGCTGCTGTATGAGGTCTGTGCCCATAGCTGCTGTATGAGGTCTGTGCCCATAGCTGCTGTATGAGGTCTGTGCCCTAATGAGTTCACATCATTGAATCAAATCAAATCAAATCAAATGTGTTTGTAGAGCCCGAGATCACATGGAATTGCCCCCATGGGCTTTACAAGTCAAGAAGAAACATCAGAATAGACTTAGAACAAAAAATCACCATAAAATCCATATATGCAACATTCCCAGACTTTCCCCAATGAAGATGAGGAACAACTCACTAAAACCTAGCAATAGGGGAAAAAAGCACCACAGGTGGCGTGGAGGAGAGAAACCTCAGATGGGCTGTTCAAAGGGGATCCCCCAACAGGATGTTGTGATAATATAGTGTTGCTATGGATGATGGTATATATTGGGGTGTGTGCAGGTGAGCGTGTGTGCGTGTGTGTGGAAGGAAGGAAGGAGGTGCTATGTGTCCCCTTAAGTGTTCAGTGCTGCTTGGCCCCGATATATTCCCTGTTTATGTAATATAATTTGTGGGACCATATAAAGTATTCAAAAGTGTGTGTGAAGGTTGGTTTTATGAAGATGCTGATGCTGTGAGTTTTTTTGTCTCTACTGGCAATTTTTTTTGTTGAGATGTTTTAATAAAGAATATCAAAAGTCTCTCTCTCTCTCTCTCTCTCTCTCTCTCTCTCTCTCTCTCTTTCTCTCTCTCGTTTTCTCTCTTTCTCTCTTTCTCTCTTTCTCTCTGTCTCTCTCCCTCCCCTCCCTCTCTCTCTCTCCCCCCTATCTCCCTCCCTCTCTCTCCCTCCTCCAGCCAGAGAACATCATGTTGCTGAACAGAATGATGCCTCATCCTCGCATCAAGCTCATAGACTTCGGCCTCGCCCACAAGATCGACTTTGGCAACGATTTCAAGAACATCTTCGGCACTCCAGAGTTTGTAGGTCAGTGTCCTTCTGCCGGCCGGGGGCGAAGCTGGTCACAGCTCTGTGTGTGTTGGTGTCATGGTAGACATCCTGTCTAACACCTCCTCTACCTGTCTAACACCTCCCCATCCGGTCTAACACCTCCCCATCCTGTCTAACACCTCCCCATCCGGTCTAACACCTCCCCTACCTGTCTAACACCTCCTACTTGTCTAACACCTCCCCATCCTGTCTAACACCTCCCCTACCTGTCTAACACCTCCCCAGCCTGTCTAACACCTCCCCATCCGGTCTAACACCTCCCCTACCTGTCTAACACCTCCTACTTGTCTAACACCTCCCCATCCTGTCTAACACCTCCCCTACTTGTCTAACACCTCCCCATCCTGTCTAACACCTCCCCTACCTGTCTAACACCTCCCCATCCTGTCTAACACCTCCCCATCCTGTCTAACACCTCCCCATCCTGTCTAGCACCTCCCCATCCTGTCTAGCACCTCCCCATCCTGTCTAGCACCTCCCCATCCTGTCTAACACCTCCCTACCTGTCTAACACCTCCCTACTTGTCTAACACCTCCCCTACCTGTCTAGCACATCCCCATCCTGTCTAACACCTCCTCTACCTGTCTAACACCTCCCCATCCTGTCTAACACCTCCCCATCCTGTCTAGCACCTCCCCATCCTGTCTAGCACCTCCCCATCCTGTCTAACACCTCCCCATCCTGTCTAGCACCTCCCCATCCTGTCTAACACCTCCCCATCCTGTCCTTTGTGTCAAATACCCATTTCATCTCCTTTGTGTCTCACCCTCCTCCCCCCTTCCTGGCTCACCCCTCCGTCCTTCACCTTTCTCCAGCCCCTCCCGTTGACCCCTGCCCCCATGTCTCATCCTCCTATCCCACTCCCCACCTGGTCACCTGACGTATAAATATCGACGTACAACATTATTCTGGGAGCCACTTCCGGGGTCCCAGGCCAGAGGTATTGGGTTTTATCCTAATAAATTTGTAACAACCAACTATGACCAGCGAATGATTCCTGTGTAGTCAAGTCACTAAATCTCAAGTCCGCGTCGAGTCCCCAGTGTCCGAGTCCAAGTCACCAAAGAAGAGTTCCAGTCGAGTCCCCATTACCCTCTAGTCCGAGTTTGAGTCCAAGTCATGAAGGTTGAGTCCACTCCACTCTGGCCGTCAAAGAGCTGACGTACAAATAAAAAAAACATAAATGACACGGCGGTCACCGTTTCAATGGGAGTTTATTTACTTTGTGACACAATAGCCAAACAAATGCACTAGCCATCAATATCTTATGCCAAATGATTGGGACATATTACAAAATGTTTAATAGGCCCTATTAGCCTCTTAAGCCCTAGCCATATTTTCAGAAAATCCGCCTAAAAATACATACCTGAGTATATGGAAGATTGCTCCACTTCTACAAGGTCCATTTGCATGTTCTTGGTATCTAGGGACATCTATTGACCTCAGGGAATGTATTCCCAGTGTCAGAAATAGTGTGTCTGTTACTAGACTTGAGTAAATTGTAATGAACCAAAGGAATATCAATTAAAAAAGAAATCATCTTTGACGGTGAATAACACCATTCTAACTAACATTGACCAGACGTGAAAAATTGCAGCTGAGATTTCTATAAACTCATATTTCACTAATAACACTTAAAATCATTGGTAAAAAAACGTAGAGCTGAAAATATAGACGTTGACTGCTGTTTTGACAGGGTTATGGTCTTTATTCTTGGCTACATTTGAAAAAGAAACGCAACATTAATTAATACGTTCTGTATTGATCTAATTATAGCGTGATATGAATCTCATACCACCCGCAGGCCAATGGGTTATGTGAGCATTTTCACCGCTCAATGAAAGCAGCACTTACTGACAGCAGCTGTGTCGACTGGCTCCCGTGGGTCATGCTGGGTCTCAGGACGGCCAAAAAAACATTTGACATGATCTGCATGTCCCCTTTAGATTAGATTATTTTAGATTAGATTAAAATGTTTTGTTATCTTACAGCACAAACAAAAATGTGTTGATCTAACCAGAGTACAAATGTAACGGTAAAGTAATAAAGCAATAACAAATTATACAATATACAAGTGATTAAATGTGATATATAGCCTATAACAAGCTACTGAGTAATATATGCTAAACTGATGTATGTACAGTATAATTATGTACAGTGATATACAAGTATAAATATACTATGGTAGTAAGCCATACTGGCCAGTGGTATAACTAGTAAAAGTAGGTATGGGATATATACAGATATAGATGTAATATATACAGGTATGTATACAGGTAAGTGAACAGGGATATATGCACATATATCAAAAGTTTTGATAAACAGTTGTAGATAAATATGTATACGATATATACAGTATAATAGTATATAAGTAATATATGGGTAGACTATAGGATGAGGTAGGTAGTTATGATTACAGTGTAAGGCAGTTGTAGACAGTGAATATGTATACATTGAGTTTAACACACATTTGAATTACTTGTGAAGAAGATTTTATGCGGGGCACTCTGCCCGCTCCCCATGCCCAGGCCCAGGCCTGCCGTGGGCACCGAGTACTCTAAATAAAAGCCAAGCTTGTTGATAGCCTACTCCATTTGAAATTCCATAGCAACGAAACATCTTTAGGAATTCTTTTTCACTGAAATCGATATAAAATACCCTAGAATTGTCTGTATTCATCCTATATGTTTCCCGATGCAACCTGCTGTATAAAAGCAATAATACACTCGGAAGCCTGTGGTATGTCGAATATTGCCACGGCTGTGATGCGCCCGCGTAGGCATCACAGCCGTGGCAATATTCAACATATATTCATGACATACCACAGCTTCTCGTGTATTATTGCTTAAATATTACAAATGTCTTCAGACCTCTCCTGGCAGAGCCTGCGGAGTGGCCAGCAGTAGCAACCCCTCTCCTATTGGTTATGTTGTGAACTTGTGATATGAATGAGCTCAATATAAAATTTCTATTGTGTATTTTGAGTGAGTGCAGTGCTTTACTGGTGTTGTGTGTTTGCCTTGCAGCCCCAGAGGTGGTGAACTACGAACCTTTGGGCTTAGAGGCTGACATGTGGTGAGTCACCCCCCCATCTCTCTCGCTCTCGCTCTCGCTCTCGCTCTCGCTCTCGCTCTCGCTCTCGCTCTCGCTCTCTCTCTCTCTCTCTCTCTCTCTCTCTCTCTCTCTCTCTCTCTCTCTCTCACACTCACTCATGTTGTTTGAGGTCTTGTCGCTGCCGTGCACGTTGTTAAGTGATTGTGTAGAATGTAGCCTACTGGGCGGTCAGGTGGCGTAGCGGAGATTGCGCTCGTCACCAATGCAAGAGGCTGCGGTCTCGACTCCCGGAGTCAGCATTGCCTTGGCTTGGGCTGATCGTCATACTAACTCGTTTGGCTGGGTTAGGGGGAGGGAAGTCATGGGTGGGAATCTGGCGTTGTGGACAGCGACGCCTTCAGGTCTGGGCGCTTGCTCAGCGGAGGCAGGACTTGACGAAGGCAGCGTGACCTCCCACGCGTTACGCTTCACCAATGAGAGTCCTCGCTGCCAGGTGAAAAAAGAGTCACTGGCTGTCGCCGCGCGTGTCGGAGGAAGCGTGCGGATGACTTCAGGGTTCCCTTGTACCGACCAGTAGGAGAATACATATCTTTCTTTCTACTGTATAATGTAGCTTTATGTCTTAAAAATAACACTGATAGTCTAACAACGGCGTAGGCGACAGGCAATCAATGTTATGAAGCAGCTTAACATTAAATAAACTGGCTAGCTGCTATATCCCTTTGACATCTAAATAAAAAAAAAAACTTTAGCAAAGCGCTAATCGTGATTAGCATAGCTAACCTCAATCTGCCACTCAGTATCATCTCATCTCTCAGTATCATTTATCCATGACATAATTGGAGTCTTGTCAATAAAGACATTTAGAAGGGTGGATTCATGATTCATTTACCCACAGATGTTTTACAGATTGTGGACTGAAATGCCTTTTAATTTAAATGGCAAATAAGGAGGAGATATAAGTATTGTAATTCAAACTGTCGCTCTCTCTCGTTCTCCCCCCCCCCAGGAGTGTTGGTGTGATAACATACATTCTGTAAGTATCCGGACTGGGTTTTGTATGTGTGTGTGCATGTGCAGTGTAGTCGAGTCACTAAATCTTGAGGTCGAGTCTCAAGTCCCCAGTGTTCAAGTCCAAGTCTGAGTCACCAAAGGAGAGCCTGAGTCGAGTCCCCATTACCCTCTAGTCCGAGTCCGAGTCCAAGTCATCAAGGTTGAGTCCACTCCACTCTGGCAGTCAAAGAGCTGCCAGAATAAAAAAGGGTCTACATTAAACATAAATGACACAGCGGTCATCATTTTAATGGGAGTTTATTTACTTTGTGACACAATAGCCAAACAAATATATATATACAATATACAACAAAAGTACAACCTAAAGTACAATGAAAGTACAATGAAGTAAAAATGCAGACAATGAGGTACAAAAATGCAAGCTTAAAACTAAATGCAAAATGAGGTATGGATGTAGTGCAAATCTACATGTACAGTACACACACACACACACACACACACACACACACACACACACACACACACACACACACACACACACACACACACACACACACACACTGTGTTCAGTCCATCCACCCGTGCAGCGCAGCAGTGTTAGCAGTAGGAAGGTAAAAATAGAGCTCCCATTTCCAAGCTGCTCATAATCACACCGGCAGCGAATAAACTGTACCTACTGTTCAGCCACAGCTATTAGGCAGCAAATCAACCGTATCTACTGTTCAGCCACAGCTGTTAAGGCAAAGGTGAGAAGAAATCCAGCTGAAGTATTCTCTGTAGAGGAAAAAGATCATACCAAAATGACATGACGGTACATGATAACCCTGGTATTGTTACACGTGTTTACAGAGAATACCGAGCTCTGCATTGGCTTGGGCCACTACAGCATTCACCAGCTTGTAGATATAACTAGTGTGATTCTACAGCGTTCACCAGCTTGTAGATATAACTAGTCTGATTCTACAGTGTTCACCAGCGTGTAGATATAACTAGTGTGATTCTACAGTGTTCACCAGCTTGTAGATATAACTAGTCTGATTCTACAGTGTTCACCAGCGTGTAGATATAACTAGTGTGATTCTACAGCATTCACCAGCTTGTAGATATAACTAGTGTGATTCTACAGCATTCACCAGCTTGTAGATATAACTAGTGTGATTCTACAGTGTTCACCAGCTTGTAGATATAACTAGTGTGATTCTACAGTGTTCACCAGCTTGTAGATATAACTAGTGTGATTCTACAGTGTTCACCAGCTTGTAGATATAACTAGTCTGATTCTACAGCGTTCACCAGCTTGTAAATATAACTAGTCTGATTCTACAGTGTTCACCAGCTTGTAGATATAACTAGTCTGATTCTACAGTGTTCACCAGCGTGTAGATATAACTAGTGTGATTCTACAGTGTTCACCAGCTTGTAGATATAACTAGTGTGATTCTACAGTGTTCACCAGCTTGTAGATATAACTAGTGTGATTCTACAGTGTTCACCAGCTTGTAGATATAACTAGTGTGATTCTACAGTGTTCACCAGCTTGTAGATATAACTAGTCTGATTCTACAGCGTTCACCAGCTTGTAAATATAACTAGTCTGATTCTACAGTGTTCACCAGCTTGTAGATATAACTAGTCTGATTCTACAGTGTTCACCAGCGTGTAGATATAACTAGTGTGATTCTACAGTGTTCACCAGCTTGTAGATATAACTAGTCTGATTCTACAGTGTTCACCAGCTTGTAGATATAACTAGTGTGATTCTACAGTGTTCACCAGCTTGTAGATATAACTAGTGTGATTCTACAGTGTTCACCAGCTTGTAGATATAACTAGTGTGATTCTACAGTGTTCACCAGCGTGTAGATATAACTAGTGTGATTCTACAGTGTTCACCAGCTTGTAGATATAACTAGTCTGATTCTACAGTGTTCACCAGCTTGTAGATATAACTAGTGTGATTCTACAGTGTTCACCAGCTTGTAGATATAACTAGTGTGATTCTACAGTGTTCACCAGCTTGTAGATATAACTAGTCTGATTCTACAGTGTTCACCAGCTTGTAGATATAACTAGTGTGATTCTACAGTGTTCACCAGCTTGTAGATATAACTAGTGTGATTCTACAGTGTTCACCAGCTTGTAGATATAACTAGTCTGATTCTACAGTGTTCACCAGCGTGTAGATATAACTAGTGTGATTCTACAGTGTTCACCAGCTTGTAGATATAACTAGTGTGATTCTACAGTGTTCACCAGCTTGTAGATATAACTAGTGTGATTCTACAGTGTTCACCAGCTTGTAGATATAACTAGTGTGATTCTACAGTGTTCACCAGCGTGTAGATATAACTAGTGTGATTCTACAGTGTTCACCAGCTTGTAGATATAACTAGTCTGATTCTACAGTGTTCACCAGCTTGTAGATATAACTAGTGTGATTCTACAGTGTTCACCAGCTTGTAGATATAACTAGTGTGATTCTACAGTGTTCACCAGCTTGTAGATATAACTAGTGTGATTCTACAGTGTTCACCAGCTTGTAGATATAACTAGTCTGATTCTACAGTGTTCACCAGCTTGTAGATATAACTAGTGTGATTCTACAGTGTTCACCAGCTTGTAGATATAACTAGTGTGATTCTACAGTGTTCACCAGCTTGTAGATATAACTAGTCTGATTCTACAGTGTTCACCAGCGTGTAGATATAACTAGTGTGATTCTACAGTGTTCACCAGCTTGTAGATATAACTAGTGTGATTCTACAGTGTTCACCAGCTTGTAGATATAACTAGTGTGATTCTACAGTGTTCACCAGCTTGTAGATATAACTAGTCTGATTCTGCAGCGTTCAACAGCGTGTAGATATAACTAGTGTGATAGAGTTGAGGGTATGTAGTTAAGAACCCATTGACCGGAGGTAGGAGGGAGCCCTTCCCCTCACTGCATGGTATGACAGGTCATAAACCTTGAAGCGGATTCCTGCAGCAATGGGAAGCCAGTGCATCTATCTAAGAGTGGGGTATCATGGGCTGACTTTGGTAGATTGGAGAGATCAGGTGGGCGGCAGTGTCCTGTTTGAGTTGAAGTGGCTTGGTAGCGGTAGTCGGTAGACCAGCTAGCAATGTATTGCAGTAGTCCAGGTGAGACATGACTGTTGATTGCAGGCAGTGGTGCAGTCGTAATATGGGAACTGGTAACACGCCACGTGCATGCTCACAGAACTGATTTATACACACACACACACACGCACGCACACACGCACACACACACACACACACAAGCGCATATACGCAAGTGCAATCTTTCTATCATACAAGCTCTTCTTGCTCTCTATTTGTGTGAATGTGCGCGTGGAAAGCTGGCGCGCAGCACAGACTCTTGATCACGAATTCCGAGCCACATTAGTATTCACCTCCACTGCCTGTGTCACACAGAATGAAGGGGGAGATGCATTCAGATAGCCAACACCCAGACACTTAGTCTACCTGCGCTTTTTGTTATGTAAAACGGTGGCCGGGTACTTAGTCACAACGAATGGATACAGCGCATTTTTGTGTGCGCGTACACGCGAGTACACATCCGTGCGCGATCGCGCGTACTTCTGCCTCAGTGATCTCGTAACACGGCGTGTAACCGGGTGTGACCACGACTGCACCACTGATTGCAGGAGGAGTTGAGTGGCTTCTTTTGTCAGGAAGGGGTGGATCCTTCTGATGTTACTCAGGAATAATCTGCAGGTTTTGGTTGTTGAGGCAATGTGAAGAGAAGTTCAGCCAGTCATCAATGACTACACCTAGGTTCTTGGCGGTCGGGGACAGAGCCACGGCTACGTTCTCCACTGTGATGGAAAGGTCGGTCAGCGGGGAGGATTTGACCGGGAGGTGAAGTAGCTCTGTTTTGCTTAGGTTCAGTTTGAGGTTGGTCGTCATCCAGGCAGAAATGTCAGACAGGCAGGCCGAGATCCGCTTAGAGACTTGGGTATCTGAGGGAGGAAAGCAGAGGAAGAGTTGAGTGTCATATGCATATCAGTGATATGAGAAGGCATGAGAGACCTGGGGGACACCCGTCTGTAGGGGGCGAGGGGCCGACGGGGTGCCTCTCCATGACACTTGGTAGGAGTGGTCGTCGAGGTAGGATGACAGCCATGCCAGCCAGAGCCTGCAACTCCCATTCTGTGAGGGATGTGAGGAGGATCTGATGGTTGAAGGCTGCTGACAGGTCCAGGAGAATCAGGACAGAGGAGAGGCCTTTCACTCTTCCTTAGTGAAGAGCCTCTGTGACTGCGCAGTGATTGATTGAATGAAAACTTTATTAAGATTGCAGAATGGGTACAATACAGTACGGCTCAATACACACAATTGTTAAGGGGATGCAGACCAGAGAAAGACTTTCGTCTTGTTTACATCAGGGTCCCCCATTTTCAATTCATAATGAATTGTAAGTAAGGGTGCAATTAGCACAGTGCAATCCATTCTTTGTCGATCTAGCCCACTGTCTTTCTTCTCTCACTGCATCCGTC
Source organism: Notolepis coatsorum (assembly GCF_963971535.1). Classification (NCBI taxonomy): domain Eukaryota; kingdom Metazoa; phylum Chordata; class Actinopteri; order Aulopiformes; family Paralepididae; genus Notolepis; species Notolepis coatsorum. The sequence goes on from NC_140166.1 coordinate 5,650,715, forward strand.
AGCCATGGACTGGGTTTGGAACGGCTGGTCGGCTTCTTAACTCTCCCCCCGTATTTGTCTTGGTTTGACGCCGCTCCTGCAGTATATGCACTTATATCGCTAGCTCTAATTACTAATGTCAGACACCAGTGTTTAACATGCAGCCAGGCTCTGAGAGTTAATCACCAGATTAGCAAAATAATGAGCTGAAACCAGTTAGAATACACTACACCCCAGTTTCAGCCGGTTCAAATACGCTATGAGATTTAACCAGTTAAAAAAAAAAGTACTCAGAATTGACTCACTCCTTCAGTAGTATATTTTCGCGCTCTGTAAAAAAAAAAAAAAAATCCTGTGTGGGAAATCAGATGGGTGAATTCTTTAATTGATCACATATTCCTTTATTGATCCCCTTGGGGAAATTCAGGCATCATAGCGGAAACGGGGGGAGGGGAGGTACAGGTACATGGCACTAGTAGAAGACATGATACAGGTCGTAAAATTATAGTACAGTAAAGAAAATATATATATAAAAAAATAGGCAGTTTAAACAATATAATTAACTCTGAGTATACACATATGAGCAAGTAGGCAGTGTAAATCAATCAAGGTGCAGATGAGGGTCTGTATGCCCTCAGTTATATTTGCATTACAATAAATATAGTTGCAATACTATAATCTAAATATACTATGAGTAAGTCAAGTCAATTTTATTTATATAGCACATTTTAAACAACAGCAGTTGACAAAGTGCTGAACAATTTGCATAAAAATCAAGCTACTATACTCAAAAACCATATCAAACTATTTAAAACATTAAAATCACATTAAAACTAAGTGGATACGCTGTACAAGCGATTTAGACCAGGCTGAAAATATGTGTTTTAAGCAGTGATTTAAAAGTGGCAAGTGACTGGGCAGACCTAATATTAACAGGTAGACTGTTCCAGAGGCCGCAGGGCAGCCACAGCAAAAGCTTGATCACCTCTGGTTATTAGCCTTGCTCTGGGGACGTCCAGAGTAAGTATACAGTATACACAGGTGCAGTATGCATAACTATGTAATGGCGTGATATACTTTATACGTTGTCCGTTTAGGTGGGAGTCAGACACACTCAGTGATAGTAGTTCCTACTGTAGTAGTTGTGTCTGGCAGCGGTCCCTGCCCACTGTTGTGGAGCCGGATGGCCGCTGGTACGAAGGACTGCTAGAAATTGGTAGTTTGTTGTGAGCAGCTGAGAGGTACACGGTTCATGAATGTCTACCAGGCGCCAGACGAGGAGTTCTGTAGCCGACCACCTCTGTCTATCGCCCCCGGCTGGTTAGTCACCGCTGCTCTTACTGAGAAGGGGGACACACACAGTGACTCATTCTGTTTACTTGCCTGTGTGACCACTCAATCATGTGTGTGTGGGGGTTGTACATTCCCCCCTTTGCCTGTGTTTCATGTGTGCATTGAAGCGAGTGTGAAAATGGTCATGGTCGAGTGGAGTCAGTCGCTCCGGCGCTTAAGATTCCTCTGGTCCGGTCAAAACCCCGGGCACGGTTAGCAGGATTGAGAGCATGGCCAATTGGATTTCCGCTGCTAGTGTGTGATTTACGCACACCTAATGCTTTGGGCTTTGATAGCAGGCCTGTGACTAATCAGCCAGCAAACAATGGCTAGTTCCCTAATCACAATCTCAAACAAGAAGTATACGATCTTAATAAACACTAGATTTCAGTTTTCCAGGAACCAAAAAGCCAATCAGGAGTCAGTGGATTGCATTTTGGTTTCTGGGTTTGAAATGGATCATAATCCTTTCCTCTTTCCTTTGGATTAGTTAAGCCCCCTGGGGACAAGTTAGGGAGACTGAGATGAGAGAGATCAGAAGGGACCTTCTCTAAGTCTGTCTGTCTCTCCTCTCCATTCTTGTCGTCTCCTTCTCTCCTATCCACTCAACTCCTCTCCTCTCCTCCCCTCTCCTCCCGTCTCCTCTTCTCTTCCTCTCCTCTTCTATCCACAACTCCTCTCCTCTCCTCCCCTCCCCTCCCCTCCCCTCCCCTCCCTTCCATCTCCTCTGCTTTCTTATCCTCTTCCTCTCTTCTCCACTCCTCTCCTCCCCTCTCATCTCTCCTCCTCTCCTCTCCTCTTCTCTCCTGTCATCCAGACTTAGCGGTGCGTCTCCCTTCCTGGGGGACAACAAACAGGAGACGCTGGCCAACGTGTCTGCTGTAGACTACGCCTTTGACGAGGAGTACTTCAGTAACACCAGCGTCCTGGCCAAAGACTTCATAGCACGGCTACTCATCAAAGACCCCAAGTATGTGCAAGCACTGTTTTTGATTGGTTGGTTGGTGGGTGGAAGATACTTTTCTTTTACATTCATTCAGAGAAAGAAGCGACTTTTCTTTTACATTAATTCAGAGAGAGAGAAGCAACTTTTCTTTTTCATTAATTCAGAGAGAGAAGCAACTTTTCTTTTACATTAATTCAGAGAAAGAGAGAAGATACTTTTCTTTTGCATTAATTCAGAGAGAAGTGACTTATTTTACATTATTTCAGAGAGGATACTTTTATTTTACATTAATTCAGAGAGAGAAGCGACTTTTCTTTTACATTATTTCAGAGAGCATACTTTTATTTTACATTAATTCAGAGAGCTTGCATATGCTCCCCACTGGCCGGTTGTAGGGAGGATAGAAGCCTTGCATCACATGGCCCCTCCGATACATGTGGAGGCAGCCTGTCACATCTTTTCACCTGCCAGTGCGGACTCATTTGGCGAGGAGGAACGTGTAGGAGGCTCACACTGCCCCCACCATTTTCCTGACTTTGCTGTGCAGGTGCCCCAACCGACCTGTAGGAGTCGCTGTTCACAACGACCAGACTACCACCCTTTGAGTTAGTATGACGGCCGGCCCAAGCCGGAGGCAACGCCGACAGCCGGATTCGAACCCGGTGTCTCTTGCGTTGGTGACGAGTGTAATGTCCGCTGTGCCACCCAGCCGCCCCTAGAGAAGCGACTTCTTTTACATTATTTTAGAGAGAGAAGAGACTTTTCTTTTACATTAATTCAGAGAGAGAAGAGACTTTTCTTTCACATTCATTCTGAGAGAAGATCGCTCTAGAAGATTGTTCACAACAACCTCTAGAGAACAGCTCTAGTCATCTTCACAACAACCTAGGGCTGGGCGATATGGCCAAAAACGTTATCGCTATAAAATTATTTTCATATAACTCGATATCGATAATTATCGTCGATATAATGTCTGTCAAGTTTAATTAACTTATTATGCCCGGCGCCGATGGACGGGCTATTAATATACTTGTTTTGCTGCTGCGAATGTCTCGAGAGTCGAGTTGATGTCGTCATCAGTCCGCGCACGTTAGCAGTTAGCCAAAGCAAGCGGAGTATCTCATGACAATGTACTAAATATGACCATAAAATACTCTGTTCCGCCCCAATACATTGCAACGACGTCCACCGTATACCCCACACTACTATAACAGTTACCCTCAGAATTCAAAACACACACCAACTCGGCAGGTAAACTGTAAAATAGCGCCGTGCAAGCTAATTAGCCTAGCCAGCCTTGTTTACTGAGTCCTACCTCCGGGTCTACTTCCGGGTCTCCTTCCGCTGTCGGCCATCTCCTTCACTGATTGGTTGTTAGTGCGTGTGCTCATATCCAAGCTTGGAAAATCGATATATCGAAACTTTGCGACCACGTTTCATGTTTATTTCGAGGAAATAATTTATCGCGATAGTTATCGTTATCGTTTTATCGCCCAGCCCTACAACAACCTCTCTAGAGAACAGCTCTAGTCATCTTCACAACAACCTCTAGAGAACAGCTCTAGTCCTCTTCACAACAACCTCTAGAGAACAGCTCTAGTCCTCTTCACAACAACCTCTAGAGAACAGATCAAAACAAGGCCCGATCGTGATGTACTTTACGTGAAAAAGATCTTACCGTGGGCCGGTGGGATCCCCCCGAGCATTTCCCCGTTATCGATCGCCATCTGGTAGATCGATATGTCCATTGGCTGATGATAAATCCCCTTATTACATGGCGTTTTAACATTTGCCGAAATGCTTGATTGTGATTGGTCAATAGCCCCTGACAGCGGTGAATTATTTTTCGATAACTGACCGCTGCCATGGGCAACGCGCAATAATCACCGGTGATTATTGCTTTTCGCAGCTGGAGCAATCAAGCCCACTGACACACATTGTATCAGTGTAATCAGACACACCTGCCGGCTGCCGGCGATAATAATAATCACTTTATTTGGGGGCGGCTACGTGGCGTAGTGGGCAAGGCGCTCGCCACGAAATGCTGGAAACGCTGGGCTCGTCAGTTCGAGCCCAGCGCTCCACATTTGCTTTCAGTTTAGCTGGTCGTCCGTACTAATACACATTGGCCGTATTAGGGGGTGGGAAACTGATGGGTGGGGATCGGGCGTTGTGGACAGCGACTCCTACAGGTCGGTTGGTGCGCCTGCGCAGTAGAATCAGGAAGTGTCGGGGGCAGCGTGAGCCTCCCACGTGTTACTCCTCGCCACTGAGAGATCGAGCTGCGCAGGTGAAAAGATGCGACTGCTGTTACCTCAGGTACCGGAGGGGACTTGTGCTATGTATGACTTAGTCCACATTGCAGCCGGCTTGTGGGAGGCAAGAAACAGCGTCCGTGACAGGGGAGGGTTGAATTGGATGATACGAAAATTGGGATGGGAGAAAATATAGAAAATGGGAGAAAAAGTGGATTAAAAAAAATCTGACAGAGCCACAGAACAACTGCGTCTGCATTTGATCTCGTCTTGTCGATGGTGTAAAATGAATTAGGTATATTGTTAGTAAGTTAGCCATGTAATAAGTGGGATAATGTATAGCTATACTCGGTCATTGTCGCAAAATAATTGACCTTCACTGACGTTTAAAACACCTCAATTACACCTCAAAAACACCTTAATTACTATGACTATGCATGCACCTACTATGACTATGCATGCACCTCATGGTACCAAAGCACCTCAAAGGCGCTTAAAACAAAATTACAAACATCACAAAACAAACTGGTCAGACTACTACTTGACCTGAACCCCAGAACCCACCTCACCCCTGCCCACTTTGACAACCTAGGATGGCTTAGAGTAGACGACAGAGTACAGCAACTTGCAATGGGCCTGGTCTACAAGATACACTATACGACCGGGGTGCCCATCTACATGTCAAAATACTTCCCAAAGGTCAGTGAATACCACAACCACTACACCAGAGGAAGCTCAACAAATCATGTTAAACCCAGATTCGGCTCAAACAAGGGACTAAACACGTTTCGCAATTATGCCACAACAATGTGGAACGCCCTACCCAAAGCTGTAAAGGAATGTGAATCCCTGCCCACATTCAAAACCGCTCTTAAAGAGCACCTACGGGAGGCTGCAATTCGAAACTGGCCACCGTAAATGCCCAAAACCCCCACCACCTCCTAATAGACAGTCTCCTCCCCACCGCATGTATATATTCCCTCCCCGCCGTATGTATATTTCTCTCCCACCCACCCACCCCCTCCTAATGTACAGTCCCCTCCCCATCATATGTATATACTCTGTCAGGATCTAGGTGTAACAGTACTAGTGATGCACGATATATCGGCCGCCGATATAATATCGGCCGATATGGCCGTTTTTTTACACATCGGTATCGGTCCGATATCAAGATGGGGCCGATATTTATAAAAAAAATTATCTTTTTTTTCTTCTTTTTACATGTTTTGGCCTTAAATAGTTTCAAAATATCAGTCATTTCTGAAAATAAGTTACAAAAGTTAAAAAAATTATGCGTTTTGGAAAATAGCTCTTTATTTGATTATCATAAAAAAGTGTTTTCTATACAGAGATATCGACATCGGTAAATATCGGTATCGGCCAGAACAGCAATATTAATATCGGTTATCGGTATCGGCCACAATTTTCACATCGGTGCATCACTAAACAGTACTGTATATTTGAATACCGTTTATGTCACAAATGTATCAGTACTAAATACCTATATGTCCCTATGCCATAAATGTCATGTATGTTGTGTATGTCATAAATGTCTATATGAATTGAAAATGGGGGACCCTGATGGAAACAAGACAAACGTCTTTCTCAGGTCTGCATCCCCTTAACAATTGTATGTATTGAGCCGTACTGTATTGTACCCATTCTGCAATCTGTTAAATAAAGTTTTCATTCATTCATTCACTCGGCGAGGCGCCTCGGTGTTCTAAACTCTGTGTCGGTCAATTATTTTGCCACAATGACCTCGTAGCTACTGTATACATTATCCCTTACTTATTGCATAGTGAAATCTGCGAACCAAAGTGTAATCCAAGCTACAGGCTGCACATCCAGAATCGAGCGAACTGAAAACTCCATTGAAAGTAAAAAAAAAAATAGTCCACCGTTCAGCCACAGGGCACACTCCATTATCACGACAGCGCCCCTAAGAGGATCAGGCCGGTAATGCACGTTGGCGAATTCAAAGAGTAGGGTAAATCTGCAGTGCCGCTCGGCGACCTTGAATAGGTTATAAAATGGAATAAAAGCAATAACAACTTGCCACGGATATATCCGTGCTTCTGTCCACAACGGGTGGAATCGAAACACAGATATCTCCGTGGTCGGGCGCTATTGTGTTAACATCCCAGGGAACTAATAGGATATCTGGGGATGTTGTTTGCTCCTGACAAGAGTCTCAAAGTCTGGGGTGATGGTAGACAAAGCAACTCTGAGGTCATGCTCAATGTCCAATCTGTTCCTCTGCTTTGTCTTCAGCTGGACCAGAGCTGAGAAGCCACTTTAACAAAGATAGGTAGTGCAAAAAAACTATAAAAAAAAAAATACACACATCCGCGACCCACTCAAAATGGCCCCGCGGCCCACTTTTGGGTCGCGACCCACCAGTTGAGAAACACTGCTCTAGAGAACAGCTCTAGTCCTCTTCACAACAACCTCTCTAGAGAACAGCTCTAGTCTTCTTCACAACAACCTCTAGAGAACAGCTCTAGTCCTCTTCACAACAACCTTTCTATAGAGAACAGCTCTAGTCCTCTTCACAACTACCTCTAGAGAACAGCTCTAGTCCTCTTCACAACAACCTCTCTAGAGAACAGTTTTAGTCCTCTTCACAACAACCTCTCTAGAGAACAGCTCTAGTCCTCTTCATAACAACCTCTAGAGAACAGCTCTAGTCCTCTTAACAACCTCTCTAGAGAACAGCTCTAGTCCTCTTCACAACAACCTCTAGAGAACAGCTCTAGTCCTCTTCACAACAACCTCTAGAGAACAGCTCTAGTCCTCTTCACAACAACCTCTCTAGAGAACCGCTCTAGTCCTCTTCACAACAACCTCTCTAGAGAACAGTTCTAGTCCTCTTCACAACAACCTCTAGAGAACAGCTCTAGTCCTCTTCACAACAACCTCTAGAGAACAGCTCTAGTCCTCTTCACAACAACCTCTAGAGAACAGCTCTAGTCCTCTTCACAACAACCTCTCTAGAGAACAGATCTAGTCCTCTTCACAACAACATCTCTAGAGAACAGCTCTAGTCCTCTTCACAACAACCTCTAGAGAACAGCTCTAGTCCTCTTCACAACAACCTCTAGAGAACAGCTCTAGTCCTCTTCACAACATATAGAGAACAGCTCTAGTCCTCTTCACAACAACCTCTAGAGAACAGCTCCAGTCCTCTTCATAACAACCTCTAGAGAACAGCTGTAGTCCTCTTCACAACAACCTCTAGAGAACAGCTCTAGTCATCTTCACAACAACCTCTAGAGAACAGCTCCAGTCCTCTTCATAACAACCTCTGGACAGCTCCAGTCAGCTCTAGTCATCTTCACAACAACCTTTGGTATTTTCAAAGTGAGTGACATCCCTTTCAACTGATGGTCACCATGGTAACAAAGAAACCATAGCAACCGGTAACAGGAGTTAGAGTCTCCACACAGAGCAACAGGACATGTATATTTCACACGGTTTGTGGTTGGTCAATGGAGAAGAGCCTGTGTTGAAACAGGAATGTGTTATTACCATACAAAGAGAAGTGTGTGTATGTGTGTGCATGCGTGTGTGCATGCGACACAACAACAACGCCATCTTCTCTTGTTTATCCTGGGAGTAGTCTACTCTAAAGCAGTGGCTCTCAATCTGGGGATCGGGGCCCTCTAGGGACACGAACAGCCATGTATCCTCAACACTTTATTATATTTATAATCATTGGTATAGATGCTTTTTTTCTTGTGAAATAAAATACATATTTGCATAACAATCAAGTTAAATAGCCTTAACACATTCGGGCCCATTGGGATTAAACGATGAGGCCAGCTTTTCATTACAAGTTTTCACTGTGTGTGAGGTTGTTTGTAGAGCTAAATCTTTATATTATTGCTATGTGTCCATTGTCATTGTCAATTGACAGTATATAAACCTTCCCTTCAATATGCCATAAAGAAATAATTTTTTCATCAATACGTTCCCGTTTTATAGCATCGTGAATATGAACGTTATATCGGAATGGTCTGGGGTAACTCCTGCAAAGCTAGTTATAGGGCGCTAAGCTAATAACGTTAAATCGATTGGCGTTTCGGCCCTACACAAGCTAGAGTTAAAAATCAAAATGCATATGATTGGTATCATGTTCCACCATGAATGCATGAAAGTGGGGGGGGGCGGGGGAAGTCGTTTCTGATTATTGATTAACAATAACGGCATTTGTTATTGCAACATCATACGCTGACCGGGTGGATGGCTATGAGAACAAGGCCTGATCAGGCTGAAATTGACGTCAAATCGCTCTTACCTGTGGCCGTTTGGATTCCAAAAAGAATTTCCCAGTTATTTGATCGCCATCTGGTAGATCGATATGTCCATTGTCTGATGCTATATTCCTTTACTGCATACTGAATTTGGCGTCGCAAAAAGTATTCCAGGCGATCTGGTGTAGCCATAGCTTTAGGCTAACAGAAAAGCTAACTTGGAGCGGGAAAAAAAGTTACACCCGGTCTGCAACAGGGAAAACTGCATTCTCGAGACAGCGCCAATACCAGGATCTGGCCGGTACTGCACTTTCGGAGTCCCAATATGTCCCTCATAACTTTCACAGTTTTCTTCTATTTTCAAGTTCTATCACAATATTTACATCCCAAGTTTGACTTTCAGGTTTGACAAAGTTGACAGTTGGCTTGAGGAAGATCGTATAGACCAATCAAATTGAAGCACACATGCATGCTTAGACTCCTTCTGCGCACTCTTTCTGTGTCCTCCGTCACCCCGTTGCTCGTGGCGTGCATGTGCATCCTTGTGCGAGTGCTGGAAGAACATGTGAGACACACAGGACCCCTTACCTCCTACTGTGAGCTGCAGCACCACCTAGACTAGGGAGTTGTTCATGTTCACTAATATTGTTGGTCTCAGTCTCACCATAAGAATAACATGTAAACATGTAAAGTGTTAAGAGCCATGCGCCACTGCTCTGTTGTTCTATAAAGTGTTAACACTTTGGATGCCAGCGACGCGTTTTGTCGTTAGTTCATGCCGACCTTTGAATGCCACCAACGCTATATAGCGTTTGTTTGTCGTATTTTCTTTTATTGGCGATTTTGAATTCATATTTCATCAATCGAGCCTCAGGTTAGTGCTGCAGAGTCTCTCTGAGCTCAATAGGCCTATCGCTAATCCACGCCCCCTTTGAAAAGTCGGACAAACAAAGTCGACCGTGAATGACTGTTGACGATGGCTGCAGGTAGCCCCTTTCCTGACTGTGATGCAAGCCTTGCTTCACAGTCACGAAAGGGGCTAGGCCGCGGGCGATTTACCACAGCAGGTAATAGACCTGTTTTTTTTAAAGATAACACAAATACTTCATCTAGAAGCAGACAAGAGAGGGTTACAATATGCAGTGGAAAAGTACGTTCATGAGATACATTTACCTTAGACCTCCATGGTGATGCAAGCATTAGCTATATATAACGTTAGCTAGCTACTCTCAAGCATTACTTACAGTTGACTTGATTGAAGATTACAAGAACTATGACAATAATCCATGATTACTACTATTGCTGATACATTTTAGTGGAGAGGGGAGCTATATTCAAGTAGCAGCTAGTACGAGCAGTGTTCTCAAACAGTAGCCTATTTCTTTTCTCCCCTTCTCATTTCTGTTGAAACCATAGGGCACCAGGGTACTGTGCACACATCATTGGGCTCATGTACAGTTTAGACATTTCTCGTGCATAAAATGAAGACACTGCCTCCTGTACAAGTCGGCCACAGCAGTGGCATAAACCCAGAGGGAAGAAGGTAGCATGCCACCCAACTACACTCCTAACAGGTAGTTTCAAAGCACAATAAAAACACAGATACATTTGGTAATAAATGCAAAATGGTGCTCATTCGCAGTTTATTGAAAAAAATATTTGCACAGTCATGCAGTTTGATGTGAAAGAATAATAGCCCATTGGTTGTGGCTTGAGCTATCAGGTAATGGTATTCTTGGCTGGAAGTTAGACAGCATGCTCACAACATACCAGATCTGGTTGATGTTTGTCAACCTTATGTTAGGGATCCTCTCTGACACAATTTTAAATTTCTTTATCTTTGATATAGCACGTTCAACATGTGTCCTGTGTGCAGCGACTTTTTTTTGTCAGGCAGACATCTGTAGAGGGCATCTGCCTTTTTCCTCTGACGAAGGGTGGGATGTTTATTTCAAGTCCAATTTCTTGTAGGTACAGTCTAATATTGCCATGAAATTCCTCTCTGTACTTTCCTGGCATTTGTGCCATTATTATGTCTATGAGGCCATGCGGGTAGTTCCCCTAGAACTGTGAACATGTAGTCCACCCATGCATTGAACAAAGTACCAACACTTCGTTCATCAATCATAAATCTAAATGCCAAATCTTTTAAATCATGATTTTGTCTCAGTTTCATAAGAACAAGCAATAGCTGCACACGCAGGGGCATTGTGTTAATTTGCCAATCACTTCTGCTATATGTCAATGGGACTGAAGTTTGCTGTTTCACTGCTAGGTATACTAAACACAGTACATAGATTATTGAATTGATCATAAGTGAATCCAGTGGCATATTTGAAATAGGCTGGTACACGGCTGTTCTGCAAGACCTCTGGTGTTAATCTATTTGGTACTTGATTATGTCTCAGAACAGTATTTATACTCGTCAGCAGTGTTGGGCAAGTTACTTTTAAAAAGTAACTAGTTACAGTTACTTCTTCCAAAAAGTAACTAAATTACTTACTCAGTTACAAATTATAAAAGTAACTACCGGTAGTTACTTCAGAAAGTAACTATTGTGTTACTTTCAAGTAATTTTTTTTACATAAACAACATACACAAATCTAAACTATTTTAATGTTGCTGTGGGACAAAGTGAGACTATCCTCCAATCAAATGCCATGTATGTAGATATTATTATAATTACTATGTTTATATAGTGGATCATACAAATACAATAGATGCTTTGGAACTTTTGATATCATGTATTGCCCCTCAACAGGCCACAACTGGGCAACATTAAATTAAATAAGTAACAAATATATACTGATTTGATTGAACATTTTAATTAACAGATTGCAGAATGGGTACAGTACAGTACAGCTCAATACACACAATTGTTAAGGGGATGCAGACCAGAGAAAGACTTTCGTCTTGTTTACATCAGGGTCCCCCATTTTCAATTCATGACATTTATGACATACACAACATACAGATATAAGAATCTAATCATCTAAACAAATCTAATCATGACATTTAAGACATGCATGACATACAGATATCTCTGACTCTGAGCACCTGAAGACTGTGCTATTAAACCAGGAAGTGCAACACTATGTCAGCAGAGTAGAGCCTCCACTACCGCAGTGCCCTGCGCTGCAACACGAGTGAACAAAAAACGCTCATGGACCCGTGGTCTGTCATAATTGACTGCTCGCTTGTGTTGTAACTTGTTTGTTGGATTCGTTTTGGATTATTTGGCCGCCAAACAAACTGTCAAAACGTACACGGACCGCGGTCTCACGCTGACTGAGTCGCTTGTGTTGTGGCTGTGTGTCAGACTCTGGAGGCACCCGCCCACCTCTACCTCTGATTGGCTTACCATGACATTTTAGAACAGTATGCCTCTCGGCGCAGAGATCTTTCTGATGAAAAAGAAAAATGATAAATATATATATATATATTTTTATATTCGACTAAGAGGTTGGCCAGTCGACTACGGCTCCTTTCGACCGATTAGTCGACTAATCGACTAATAGGGGTCAGCCCTATTAGGTAGATAATAACATATAAACTGAACTCTTCACAGTGGTTTCGATCAGACGTTTGGTTTGATGCACCCCACAAATGGCTTTTCTGGTGGTGTCCGAGTTTTCTGCCAGCAGGGGATTTTCGCTGTGATATGATTGGACAAATTCTCCCTGTGTAACTGCACCCCATTAGTTTAGACTGATGGGGGGGGGGGGGGGGCAGTTTCCTCATTTTACTTTTCCGTCAAGCCAACTGAAGAGACCCAAGTTGATTGCAGACCCCAGAACAGCGTGGATTATGTATTTCCAGCACCCAACGCTGAATCAATAAACGTGATTGATATTTGGAATGGCGATCAGGAATTGGAATAATCTTTTTGGATAACATCTGATCTGAGGTAAGGAATCTATTTTACCAGTCTTGGGATAATCTTTTTTCACAGATATATCAACGTGTCCCATGTGTGTGTCTGTGTGTGCCGCTGATCAGGAAATGAGAGAATAGATATTTCTAGCGTTTATTTATAATCTAGCGTTTATTTGAAAACTATTCATAAATAGGCCGAAAAAAGACAACGTTTTTGTGTATGCCAGAATATTCCAGTAAATGCCGTTTATCACGGAATCTTAATATTTTCCTGAAAAACTAGGGCTTTTCAAAATGCTATAAAACGGAAATGAAGCCATTAAAAAAAAACAATCCGTCTCGACAATGTTGACTGCAAACAAGTCATTGATAAGCGACAGGCAGATTAGACACATAATTTAAGACAGAGATTATGTGTTCACAACGCTATCATTGAAGTGGGTGCTGGCATTTAACCACGTCTTACCATGTTAACCAGTGGTAATCAAAGTGTTAAGAGCGATGCACTGCTCTGTTGTTCTATAAAGTGTTAACACATTCGCGGCCATTAGATTTCCCCATCTAGCTCTAGCTGGGCCAGGTTTCCATTACATAGTTTCACTGTGCGTCACCTTGTTTGTAGAGCTAAATCTATATTTTATATTATAGCTATGGATACAATACCATGGTCATTTGACAGTAACTATCTTCCGTTCAAGATGAAAAAAAGAATAAATGTTTTCATGAATACGTTCACGAGTTATCCCGTGGTGAATATAAGTATAATTTCTGAATGATCCGGTCTAATTCCTGGGAGGCGAATTCTACTAAAACCATTGGCGTTTCATCCCTGGACACGCTACTATTTCCAAATCAAATCTATATAATAGGTATTATGTTTCATCATGAATGCATGAAAGGGGGGGGGGGGGGGGGGGGGGGGGGGCGTTTCTGATTATTTTATTGCCAGTAACGTCATTCATTATTACCACAACACACACCGATCAGGGGGATGGGTATGATAACCTTGCACGATCAAGCTGAAATTTATGTCAGATTGTCCTTACTTGTGGGCGGTGGTATTCCAAAAAGAATATTCCAATTATTTAAGTTAAGAGTGATGCACTGCTCTGTTGTTAAGTTAAGAGTGATGCACTGCTCTGTTGTTAAGTTAAGAGCGATGCACTGCTCTGTTGTTTCTGTTCAGTTAAGAGCGATGCTCTGCTGTTAAGTTAAGAGCGAGGCACTGCTCTGTTGTTAAGAGCGAGGCACTGCTCTGTTGTTAAGTTAAGAGCGAGGCACTGCTCTGTTGTTAAGAGCGAGGCACTGCTCTGTTGTTAAGTTAAGAGCGAGGCACTGCTCTGTTGTTAAGTTAAGAGCGATGCACTGCTCTGTTGTTAAGAGCGAGGCACTGCTCTGTTTTTAAGTTAAGAGCGATGCACTGCACTGTTGTTAAATTAAGAGTGATGCACTGCACTGTTGTTAAATTAAGAGCGATGTACTGCTCTGCTGTTAAGTTAAGAGCGACAAACGACAGGTTATGTATATAACCTAGTTATAGGAGTACTGGCTAAGCGTCCCGCTCTTAAGCCATACCGAGATATACCTCATCTCATGTACCTATTGTACTCCATCAACGAATAAAAAACCAAATACACCCACCACCTGCCAGGCCCCGCCCCTTTAGTAGCGTACTATAAAGTACTAGGCGTGGTCACCACTCACTCTTCCTGGGAAAAAAATCGTTTCCAGGAAAAGATTCCCCAAGGGAACTCAGGGCACGCTAAGAGCGGGACGCTTAGCCAGTACTCATATAACTAGGTTATATACATAACCTGTCGTTATATAGCGTACTTGCATCGCGTCCCGCTCTTAAGCCATACCGAGATATGGGGTAGAGCGGACGCGAGGCCCGACAGATGCACCCCCTGAGGACCCGTAAGCCCACATCAAGGGGGAAGGGGAGTCCCGTCACCCCATCCTTCCTAATGAAGAGGGGGCGCAGTCAACTCCACAGAGTGCGAACAAGAGGGAACTAGAACCCCTTGAACACACAGCACAGGCGGAACCACGCGTGACACAACACACTGTGGCCCATACCCACACACCCCTGCTACCCCACCAAAGGACGGGAAGCAGGAGAGGCCATAGACCCCAGAACCGCCTGGGAGACAGAACCCCCGGTCATGTCCATGAGGTAAAACCTTACGAAGGGACCCGGGGAGGACCATGAAGCTGCAGCACAGATGTCCTCCACCGAGGCCCCACTCAGCAGAGCGGCAGAGGCCGCCACCCCACGAGTGGAGTGCGCCCTGACGCCCCCAGGGGGAGCCAGCCTGGCCAACGTGTAGCAGAGGGCAATGCCCTCGCACAACCAATGGGACAGGCGCTGTTTCGATAGTGCCTTACCGGCACGAGAACCACCGTAACAGACAAAAAGCTGATCGGTAGCCCTGAGGCCCTGAGTACGGCTGAGGTAAATCCCCAAAGCACGGACCGGACATGACAGGTGAAGGCCCGCCTCCAACTCACTAGTGTGAGGAGGCGGATGAAACACCTGAACCACAATATCCCTGGAGCGGAAGGAACTCCGGATATTTTTAGGCACGAAGGCAGGATTAGGCCGCAGAGTGGCACCGCAATCTGAACAAAAAGACAGGTACTCTGGTCGTACCAAAAGAGCACAGAGCTCACCCACGCGTTTAGCGGAGGTGACGGCCAGCAAGAACGCAGTCTTGAACGACAGCCGTCCCAACGGCGCTTGCTCAAGAGGCTCAAACCGGGCCAAGGACAACCGACCAAGGACCAATTGAAGATCCCAACTCGGAGCCAAAGAGCGTTGTACCGGCTTCACGCGTCAAGCGCCAAGCAGGAAACGCTTCACAAGAGGGTAGCTGAACAAAACATCACCCTCAAATCCCTCATGATAAGAGGATATAGCTGCTGCATATACCCTCACCGTCGAAGCCGACAGCCTATCAAGGAGAGACTGGAGGTAACCCAGGACAGCATCCAGGGGGCAGGACACTGGGTCCCGGCCCCCCGCCTTACACCACTCTTGGAACATACGCCATCTGCCCGCGTAAAGCGCGACAGTGGAGGGAGCATGCGCATTCCGGATGGTATCAACCACAGAAGGGTCCATCCTCTCCAGATTCACCCTCTCACCAGCCACACCATCAGACGTTGGCCAAACACCGGGTACTGAAACAGCGACCGTGTGCTTGAGAGAGGGCCGTTGCCGACCAAGGAATAAGCCATGGCGGAGTGACCAGTAGCTGGATCAGGACCGGGAACCACACTGCCGTGCCCCGGTCCGGCGCGACCAGGATCACCGTCCTGCGCTCCCTCCGTATCCGCTCCAACAGCTGACTCAACAGCTGTAGAGGAGGAAAGGCGTAGGCCGGGCGGCCATGGAAACATCGAGAAGGCATCCACCCCCAAGGGGGGATGATCTGCCCGACTGAGCGAGAACCACAAGGGGCACTTGTGAGAGCGTCGGCTCGCAAACAGATCCACTGAAGCCTCCCCAAAGCGATCCCAGATCTGCCTGACTATATCGTGGCGCAGTTCCCACTCATCGCAATGAGGACCGCCCGAGACATCACATCTGCGCCCACATTCTCCATACCAGGGATGTGGAGCGCCCTCAGACTGCGCAGCCTGCGAGATGCCCATAGCCAGAGTTCGACCGCCGCCCGGTGCAGGCGGATGGATCGAGTCCCACCCTGCCTGTTGATATACGCCGCTGCCGTCATACTGTCCGTTCTGACCAGAACGTGCTCGCCTACCACCAGGTGGTCGAACCGTTTGAGGACCAGGAAGACCGCCATCAATTCCAACACATTGATGTGCAGGGTAGACGGAGCAGCATGGACCGTCCAGCTGCCCCCCACTGCGTTGGTCCGACACGTCCCTCCCCAACCCGTGAGAGAAGCGTCGGTGAAGACCGTGACGTGTGAGCGCCTGCTGCCCATGGGGACCCCAATGGTGAGGATACCCAGCCTCCTCCAATGGGCGAGATCTCCCCATATCGACAAAGGAACCGTCAACCGTTTCCATTTGTCCCTCACCGGATCTATTCCCATAGAGAAGAACCACCTCTGTATCCTCCTCATGAAGAGGAGGCCAAGAGGAACCACCGTGTGAGCAGATGCCATCATACCGAGCAGGCGCATCACTTGCAGCGCCGTGACCGTCCCTCCCAGACGGAAACCCCCGAGCGCGTGTAGGATAGACACCCTCCGTTGCTCCGAGAGGGTTACAATCATGGGCCTTGACCTCAACGTCAAGCCCAAGTACTCCACCTGTTGACTGGGAAGAGGCGTAATCTTCTTCCAGTTCACAGCAAAACCCAGCCTGGTGAGGAATTCCACCACCAGCCTGGTATGAGACCTGGCAACCTCCTCCGACCGGCTGAGGAGTAGAATGTCGTCGAGATAGAATAGAACCCGTATTCCTCGACGACATAGAGGCTCCAGCGCAGTCGCTACGCACTTGGTGAATGTGCGGGGAGCCAGAGAATAGCCGAACGGCAACCTCTGGTACTCGTATGCTACGCCCTGAAACAGGAACCGTAGGAACTTCCTGTGAGGAGGGAAAATCGGGATGTGAAAATACGCATCCTTCAGGTCTATGGAGGTGAACCAGTCTCCCCTTCTGACAGCAAGCAGCAGGAGTTTGACGGTCAACATTCTGAATGGTCTCGCTACAAAAACAAGACGATTGAACGCGGACAGATCCAGTATAGGTCTGACCCCTCCCGTTTTTTTGGGCACCAGAAAATAACGGGAGTAGACGCCTGACATCGCGTCCTCTCTCGGGACCACGACTATAGCCTGCTTCGCCAACAGAGATAGAATCTCGTCGGCCAGGGCTGTCACTGCTTCTGACCCTGACAATAGGGTCTGCACCAAACCTGAAAACGGAGGGTGGGGTTGTGCGAACTGCAAAACAAGCCCCTCCCTCAACGTTCTCTCTATCCACCCCTCCAAACGGCATTCTTGTCGCCATATGTGAAAATAATCCCACAGCGAACCCGCCGTCAACTGACGCTGGGCCGCAAGGAACAGTAGATAGGTGGCCCGGTCCCTCCCACTGTGCGACGCACTCAAGGGGGGACCCCGACAGAAAGGGCCGGTTTGATACGGGAGAAGCTGCCATCAAACTGGTTGACACACACCCCCCCCCTGAACACCCCTCTAGCGCATGCCGAGGAGTTGTTCTACAGCTAGACATGCAAGGCGTGAGGACCCCATGGGCTCCTACACGCTGTAGCCCTGCAGTGATATTGCTATCACCCAAATCACGCTTGCCTCTTCTTTGCAGACCACTGCCGCTCTCACGGGAGTGGGAGGCATCAGCGTGATACCCCGCCTGGCGAAGGCGAGGCTGGGGTAACCCTTGCTGAGCATTCAACCGAAGAGGCCTCGAGTCCCCCTGCTGACCACTGTAAATAGTGGCAGCCGTAACACCAGGCTCACCCATCACACAACGTGTGGTGCTGGAGCTACGTGACGGCACAACATTCTCACGGACAGACCCAGGCTCAGCCATCAACTGGGTGTCAGCCCCTGTCTCCCTGAGAAGCGAAAAGTGGGGCCGCATGCGCTTCAAAGAAGGTTCGCGGCCCGCAGCCAAAGGAAAACTATCAGAGCTCCGCTTCCGTGGGTAACGGAGAGAGGATTGAACGGGGAGCGGGCTGCTTGCGGCAGAATGACGACGGCTTGTTTGTTCCAAGCAGAGTACACCCAAAATGGCCGATCCCTCGGTTGCCAAGGCTGTCGGCCTTGTGGATCCCTGTTGACTCTCCGCCCAGGGTACCACTGGCGGGGGAAACATGGCCGCCTGTCGAGGGCCTCGCCACAGTTGCTGACGAGGCCGTGCTCCAACCTCTGGCTGCATAGCGTGAGGCGCGTGGGACCCAGATCAACAACCGCCTCCGCAGAACGACCAAAAAGTCCTTCTGTGGAAAAAGGAGCCGTGAGGAGAGAAAATCTATCTTCTTCCCCAAGAGGAGATTGCTCCAACCAGATATGCCTATTAACAAACGTTGATAGCATCCTAATCCTCCCCGCAGTTATAGCTTGCGACTGAGTCAAGATCTCTATAACACCACAAATATGCAAAATGTTTTCAGTGTTGGCTGGTCCCGTAGCCCCACTACCCGACGCTAATGTGGACAGGAAAATAGTCAGCTGAGCCATAACACTTGGCCGCCGCTAAATACCATCCTGCAGCAGTATAACTCTCATCCGTACATACTGCCACCCTCCGAGCCGATTCGCTCTCAAGCATCGGCCGCGTGGGACATCGTTCATCCCCGCCGGGGCACAGGATCAAAGCTACCTGGCTACTTAGCCACGGTACACCCGGCCTGCACCCTGTTGTCAACCCATTTACCCGTAAAAAGGGTAAATAGGACTCAGCAAAACCCCCCACATTAGCTACCGACTGACCTTCATTAATGAACCGGGCAAGAGGAGGGAAAAGCGGCAACATCCCACGGCAGGGAACATTAGAACAGCGACCCATTTCAGCATTAGCATTAGCAGTAGCATTTGTGTTAGCAGCATGCTCCAGGATCGCCCGGAAACCGTCCACTTCAGTGGAACGTTCACCAAGCCATCCCGCCCCTGGCGCCGACACACACTTCACAGCATTACTAACACTAGCATCAATGCCTGATGACACAGGGCCTACCTGTGTACAAGCCGGCTCGATAGCCAAACCTTGCACGCTGCTCCTCGATCTGCTGCCACAAGATGAGGAAACATCAGCATAGGCCCGACGTGTCGTTGAAACATGCCCCGAAGATTCCAGGGGTAAGCAAACCTCCGGTAAGCATTCAATATTACGCAATTTCTCTAATCTTTTCATATCACTAGTTGCATAGGGCGACTTGCATCCGCTATGATGGAAACGAAAAAAGAGGAAGAGTGAGTGGTGACCACGCCTAGTACTTTATAGTACGCTACTAAAGGGGCGGGGCCTGGCAGGTGGTGGGTGTATTTGGTTTTTTATTCGTTGATGGAGTACAATAGGTACATGAGATGAGGTATATCTCGGTATGGCTTAAGAGCGGGACGCGATGCAAGTACGCTATATAACTGCTCTGTTGTTAAGTTAAGAGCGATGCACTGCACTGTTGTTAAATTAAGAGCGACGCACTGCTCTGTTGTTAAGTTAAGAGCGACAAACTGCTCTGTTAAGTTAAGAGCGATGCACTGCTCTGTTGTTAAGTTAAGAGCGATGCACTGCTCTGTTGTTAACTTAAGAGCGATGCACTGCTCTGTTGTTAAGTTAAGAGTGATGCACTGCTTTGTTGTAAATGCTATTGTATCTTATTATTATTTTTGAACTATTTTATCGCACTACAGTACTGCATAACTTTACTGTCTTCTATTTTACTAACTTTTATTGCAATTTTTTACTCTTGTCTATTTTATTGTTTTTATTACTGCCTATTTTTTATAAACTGAATCAAACCGTAAACAGAGAGGCCTATTGGGATGTTAGATCCTAATGTGAAAAACTGTGATTTGCCTTACTTTGCTGCTACATTTTTTATATTTGTTATGTTCGCTTGATATGTCTATAACCAAGGATGTTTTATTATGTCTGCACTTTATGCTCATCTTATGCCTGTATATTTTACTGCTGTGAAGCACTTCTGTATGAAAAGTGCTATACAAATACAGTTTATTATTATTATTATTATTATTATTATTATTATTATTATTATTATTATTATTATTATTATTATTATTATTATTATTATTATTATTATGTATGAATTATTAAATTTGCCATAGTTCCCCTTTAACCTAAATGCCTTTTTTGTCTTGCAGAAAGAGAATGACCATCCAGGACAGTATGCAGCACCCCTGGATCAAGGTGGGAGTCTGGTGGCTTCATATGCATATCTTCCTTCATCAGATGCTCTTTCAACCTACAAGACATTCTCTTCAACAAAGATTAATTTGTTTTTCCACGGATTTTCTATTGGCTTTAATAGTGCTTGAAATTTACAAGGAAATTATATATCTGTCTGTCTTTCCATTTTTAACTACTTGATGAATGCTAATTTCGTCACACCCCCACTATGAGAATGGCTGGTGACCTGAGTTGCAATGCTAAGTAGTGGTAGTAGTAGTTTTATTCAGTCCTCACACACAATACAATATGCACAATCATTCAACAATCTTTGATTTGGCAGTGACTTATACATGCCTGTCCTATATTCTTAACTAAATTAAGACTCCAAAACGGTATATTAAAAAAAAAGAGAGAAGATAAGAAAATGATTCACATTTGTAATCTTCAAAAATAGCTATACAGACTGCGAAAGCGAATTACTCATTCTTAAATGTATATCGGCATTGTTCCACAAGTTAACCCCAACAATAGAAATACATCTCCTCCCTTTCTTAACTTTTTGAATAGTACATTTACAAATGTCTCTCAAATCATATTCTTTCATGTAATGAAAAAAACCTTTGCACACCGTCCGGGTAACTTTGCTTTAGCTCTGTACATTATTTGCATAATTTTATAATAAACCAAATCATTAAATTTCATAACATGAGACTTTATAAAAAGCTATTTTACTAAGCTATACGCACTATTTTACTAAGTACTATAGCTACAACTAAGCTATTCTTGGCTAGTGATTTTCCATTTTTTTTTAAGGAACACGCCAACATTATGGGAGATGCACTTAAGGTTTTCTCTCTCTGTCTCTCCAGAGTCAGACAAGAAGATAGATATCAATTTCCTCTCTGTGCATTCAGTAGAAAGCTAAGCTAGTCACTATCTG
Organism: Notolepis coatsorum; assembly: GCF_963971535.1. Lineage (NCBI taxonomy): Eukaryota > Metazoa > Chordata > Actinopteri > Aulopiformes > Paralepididae > Notolepis > Notolepis coatsorum. The sequence continues at coordinate 5,672,156 of NC_140166.1, forward strand.
CTTCCATTCATTTGCGCTCCGCTAAGCTAGGCTAGCTTGCAGCCGGATAGCTCTCTACTGGGCGGCAGTGGCTCGGGAGGTAGAGGAGTTGTCTGGCAATCCGGAGGTTCCCGGGTCGATTCCCACTCCTCCCGGGCCACGTGTCGAAGTGTCCTTGAGCAAGACACTTAACCCCTAATGGCTCCCGATGAGCAGGTCGGCACCTTGCATGGTTGCCTCCGCCATGGGTGTGTGAATGTGTGAGTGAATGGATCAAATGTGAGGAACAAATTGTAAAGCGCTTTGGATAAAAGCGTTATATAAATGCAGCCATTTGCCATTTACTGAATGCACAGGGATGAAACTGGTATCTATCTTCTTGTGTGACTCTGGAGGAGACGGTAAGTGCATTCCTGCCACTTCGGAATTCTGCCATAGAAAGATATCTTAAGACTAAGAGAGATAAATTGATAATAAACAAACTCATTCAAGGTAAAGAGATTATGTGAACCACAGACCAAAGTAGTTTAATAACCCATTCATGTTTTCATGTCCCTTATCTGGGCAGAAACATTGTTGTTGCTACAGTAGGTGACTATTGAAAACCTGCTGTTGTTGCTATGTGACTATTGTAAACCTGCTGTTGTTGCTAGGTGACTATTGTAAACCTGCTGTTGTTGCTAGGTGACTATTGAAAACCTGCTGTTGTTGCTAGGTGACTTGAAAACCTGCTGTTGTTGCTAGGTGACTTGAAAACCTGCTGTTGTTGCTATGTAGGTGACTACTGTAAACCTGCTGTTGTTGCTAGGTGACTATTGTAACCCTGCTGTTGTTGATAAGTGACTAATGAAGACCTGCAGTTGTTGCTAGGTGACTATTGTAAACCTGCAGTTGTTGCTAGGTGACTATTGTAAACCTGCTGTTGTTGCTAGGTGACTATTGTAAACCTGCTGTTGTTGCTAGGTGACTATTGTAAACCTGCTGTTGTTGCTAGGTGACTATTGTAAACCTGCAGTTGTTGCTAGGTGACTATTGTAAACCTGCAGTTGTTGCTAGGTGACTATTGTAAACCTGATGTTGTTGCTAGGTGACTACTGTAAACCTGCTGTTGTTGCTAGGTGACTATTGTAAACCTGCTGTTGTTGCTAGGTGACTATTGTATACCTGCAGTTGTTGCTAGGTGACTATTGTAAACGTGCTGTTGTTGCTAAGTGACTATTGAAGACCTGCAGTTGTTGCTACCTAGGTGACTACTGTAAACATGCTGTTGTTGCTAAGTGACTAATGAAGACCTGCAGTTGTTGCTAGGTGACTACTGTAAACATGCTGTTGTTGCTAAGTGACTAATTAAGACCTACAGTTGTTGCTAGGTGACTATTGTAAACCTGCAGTTGTTGCTAGGTGACTATTGAAGACCTGCAGTTGTTGCTAGGTGACTATTGTAAACCTGCTGTTGTTGCTAGGTGACTAATGAAGACCTGCAGTTGTTGCTAGGTGACTAATGAAGACCTGCAGTTGTTGCTAGGTGACTATTGTAAACCTGCTGTTGTTGCTAGGTGACTATTGTAAACCTGCTGTTGTTGCTAGGTGACTAATGAAGACCTGCTGGTGTTGCTAGGTGACTATTGAAAACCTGCAGTTGTTGCTAAGTGACCAATGAAGACATGCAGTTGTTGCTAGGTGACTATTGTAAACCTGCTGTTGTTGCTAGGTGACTAATGAAAACCTGCTGTTGTTGCTAGGTGACTATTGTAAACCTGCTGCTGTTGCTAGGTGACTAATGAAAACCTGCTGTTGTTGCTAGGTGACTATTGTAAACCTGCTGTTGTTGCTAAGTGACTATTGTAAACCTGCTGTTGTTGCTAGGTGACTATTGTAAACCTGCTGCTGTTGCTATGTGACTATTGTAAACCTGCTGTTGTTGCTAGGTGACTATTGTAAACCTGCTGTTGTTGCTAGGTGACTATTGAAAACCTGCTGTTGTTGCTAGGTGACTATTGTAAACCTGCTGTTGTTGCTAGGTGACTAATGAAAACCTGCTGTTGTTGCTAGGTGACTATTGTAAACCTGCTGCTGTTGCTATGTGACTATTGTAAACCTGCTGTTGTTGCTAGGTGACTATTGTAAACCTGCTGCTGTTGCTATGTGACTATTGTAAACCTGCTGTTGTTGCTAGGTGACTATTGAAAACCTGCTGTTGTTGCTATGTGACTATTGTAAACCTGCTGTTGTTGCTAGGTGACTATTGTAAACCTGCTGTTGTTGCTAGGTGACTATTATAAACCTGCTGCTGTTGCTATGTGACTATTGTAAACCTGCTGTTGTTGCTAGGTGACTATTGTAAACCTGCTGCTGTTGCTAAGTGACTAATGAAGACCTAAAGTTGTTGCTAGGTGACTAATGAAGACCTACAGTTGTTGCTAGGTGACTATTGTAAACCTGCAGTTGTTGCTAAGTGACTAATGAAGACCTACAGTTGTTGCTAGGTGACTATTGTAAACCTGTAGTTGTTGCTATCTAGGTGACTACTGTAAACATGATGTTGTTGCTAAGTGACTAATGAAGACCTGCAGTTGTTGCTAAGTGACTATTGAAAACCTGCTGTTGTTGCTAAGTGACTATTGAAAACCTGCAGTTGTTGCTAAGTGACTAATGAAGACCTACAGTTGTTGCTAGGTGACTATTGTAAACCTGCTGTTGTTGCTAAGTGACTAATGAAAACCTGCTGGTGTTGCTAGGTGACTATTGTAAACCTGCTGTTGTTGCTAGGTGACTAATGAAGACCTGCTGTTGTTGCTAGGTGACTATTGTAAACATGCTGTTGTTGCTAGGTGACTATTGTAAACCTGCTGTTGTTGCTAGGTGACTATTGTAAACCTGCTGTTGTTGCTAGGTGACTAATGAAGACCTGCTGTTGTTGCTAGGTGACTATTGTAAACCTGCTGTTGTTGCTAGGTGACTATTGTAAACCTGCTGTTGTTGCTAGGTGACTATTGTAAACCTGCAGTTGTTGCTAGGTGACTAATGAAGACCTACAGTTGTTGCTAGGTGACTACTGTAAACCTGCTGTTGTTGCTAGGTGACTATTGTAAAAACCTGCTGTTGTTGCTAGGTGACTATTGTAAACCTGCTGTTGTTGCTAGGTGACTATTGTAAAAACCTGCTGTTGTTGCTAGGTGACCATTGAAAACCTGCTGGTGTTGCTAGGTGACTATTGTAAAAACCTGCTGTTGTTGCTAGGTGACTTGTAAACCTGCAGTTGTTGCTAAGTGACTAATGAAGACATGCAGTTGTTGCTAGGTGACTATTGTAAACCTGCAGTTGTTGCTAGGTGACTATTGTAAAAACCTGCTGTTGTTGCTAGGTGACCATTGAAAACCTGCTGGTGTTGCTAGGTGACTATTGTAAAAACCTGCTGTTGTTGCTAAGTGACTATTGTAAAAACCTGCTGTTGTTGCTAGGTGACTATTGTAAACCTGCAGTTGTTGCTAAGTGACTAATGAAGACATGCAGTTGTTGCTAGGTGACTATTGTAAACCTGCAGTTGTTGCTAAGTGACTAATGAAGACATGCAGTTGTTGCTAGGTGACTATTGTAAACCTGCTGTTGTTGCTAGGTGACTACTGTAAACATGATGTTGTTGCTAAGTGACTAATGAAGACCTGCAGTTGTTGCTAAGTGACTATTGTAAACCTGCTGTTGTTGCTAGGTGACTATTGTAAACCTGCTGTTGTTTTGCTAGGTGACTAATGAAGACCTGCTGTTGTTGCTAGGTGACTATTGTAAACCTGCTGTTGTTGCTAAGTGACTATTGTAAACATGCTGTTGTTGCTAGGTGACTATTGTAAACATGCTGTTGTTGCTAGGTGACTATTGTAAACATGCTGTTGTTGCTAGGTGACTATTGTAAACCTGCTGTTGTTGCTAGGTGACTAATGAAAACCTGCTGTTGTTGCTAGGTGACTATTGTAAACCTGCTGTTGTTGCTAAGTGACTATTGTAAACATGCTGTTGTTGCTAGGTGACTATTGTAAACCTGCTGTTGTTGCTAGGTGACTATTGTAAACCTGCAGTTGTTGCTAGGTGACTAATGAAAACCTGCTGTTGTTGCTAGGTGACTATTGTAAACCTGCTGCTGTTGCTAGGTGACTAATGAAAACCTGCTGTTGTTGCTAGGTGACTATTGTAAACCTGCTGTTGTTGCTAAGTGACTATTGTAAACCTGCTGTTGTTGCTAAGTGACTATTGTAAACATGCTGTTGTTGCTAGGTGACTACTGTAAACATGCTGTTGTTGCTAGGTGACTACTGTAAACATGCTGTTGTTTTGCTAGGTGACTAATGAAAACCTGCTGTTGTTGCTAGCTGACTATTGTAAAACTGCTGCTGTTGCTAGGTGACTAATGAAAACCTGCTGTTGTTGCTAGGTGACTATTGTAAACCTGCTGTTGTTGCTAAGTGACTATTGTAAACCTGCTGTTGTTGCTAGGTGACTATTGTAAACCTGCTGCTGTTGCTATGTGACTATTGTAAACCTGCTGTTGTTGCTAAGTGACTATTGTAAACCTGCTGTTGTTGCTAGGTGACTATTGAAAACCTGCTGTTGTTGCTAGGTGACTATTGTAAACCTGCTGTTGTTGCTAGGTGACTAATGAAAACCTGCTGTTGTTGCTAGGTGACTATTGTAAACCTGCTGCTGTTGCTATGTGACTATTGTAAACCTGCTGTTGTTGCTAGGTGACTATTGTAAACCTGCTGCTGTTGCTATGTGACTATTGTAAACCTGCTGTTGTTGCTAGGTGACTATTGAAAACCTGCTGTTGTTGCTATGTGACTATTGTAAACCTGCTGTTGTTGCTAGGTGACTATTGTAAACCTGCTGTTGTTGCTAGGTGACTATTATAAACCTGCTGCTGTTGCTATGTGACTATTGTAAACCTGCTGTTGTTGCTAGGTGACTATTGTAAACCTGCTGCTGTTGCGAAGTGACTAATGAAGACCTAAAGTTGTTGCTAGGTGACTAATGAAGACCTACAGTTGTTGCTAGGTGACTATTGTAAACCTGCAGTTGTTGCTAAGTGACTAATGAAGACCTACAGTTGTTGCTAGGTGACTATTGTAAACCTGCAGTTGTTGCTATGTAGGTGACTACTGTAAACATGATGTTGTTGCTAAGTGACTAATGAAAACCTGCTGGTGTTGCTAGGTGACTATTGTAAACCTGCTGTTGTTGCTAGGTGACTAATGAAGACCTGCTGTTGTTGCTAGGTGACTATTGTAAACATGCTGTTGTTGCTAGGTGACTAATGAAAACCTGCTGGTGTTGCTAGGTGACTATTGTAAACCTGCTGTTGTTGCTAGGTGACTAATGAAGACCTGCTGTTGTTGCTAGGTGACTATTGTAAACATGCTGTTGTTGCTAGGTGACTATTGTAAACCTGCTGTTGTTGCTAGGTGACTATTGTAAACCTGCTGTTGTTGCTAAGTGACTATTGTAAACCTGCTGTTGTTGCTAGGTGACTATTATAAACCTGCTGCTGTTGCTAGGTGACTAATGAAAACCTGCTGTTGTTGCTAGGTGACTATTGTAAACCTGCTGCTGTTGCTAGGTGACTAATGAAAACCTGCTGTTGTTGCTAGGTGACTATTGTAAACCTGCTGTTGTTGCTAAGTGACTATTGTAAACCTGCTGTTGTTGCTAGGTGACTATTGTAAACCTGCTGCTGTTGCTATGTGACTATTGTAAACCTGCTGTTGTTGCTAGGTGACTATTGTAAACCTGCTGTTGTTGCTAGGTGACTATTGAAAACCTGCTGTTGTTGCTAGGTGACTATTGTAAACCTGCTGTTGTTGCTAGGTGACTAATGAAAACCTGCTGTTGTTGCTAGGTGACTATTGTAAACCTGCTGCTGTTGCTATGTGACTATTGTAAACCTGCTGTTGTTGCTAGGTGACTATTGTAAACCTGCTGCTGTTGCTATGTGACTATTGTAAACCTGCTGTTGTTGCTAGGTGACTATTGAAAACCTGCTGTTGTTGCTATGTGACTATTGTAAACCTGCTGTTGTTGCTAGGTGACTATTGTAAACCTGCTGTTGTTGCTAGGTGACTATTATAAACCTGCTGCTGTTGCTATGTGACTATTGTAAACCTGCTGTTGTTGCTAGGTGACTATTGTAAACCTGCTGCTGTTGCTAAGTGACTAATGAAGACCTAAAGTTGTTGCTAGGTGACTAATGAAGACCTACAGTTGTTGCTAGGTGACTATTGTAAACCTGCAGTTGTTGCTAAGTGACTAATGAAGACCTACAGTTGTTGCTAGGTGACTATTGTAAACCTGTAGTTGTTGCTATCTAGGTGACTACTGTAAACATGATGTTGTTGCTAAGTGACTAATGAAGACCTGCAGTTGTTGCTAAGTGACTATTGAAAACCTGCTGTTGTTGCTAAGTGACTATTGAAAACCTGCAGTTGTTGCTAAGTGACTAATGAAGACCTACAGTTGTTGCTAGGTGACTATTGTAAACCTGCTGTTGTTGCTAAGTGACTAATGAAAACCTGCTGGTGTTGCTAGGTGACTATTGTAAACCTGCTGTTGTTGCTAGGTGACTAATGAAGACCTGCTGTTGTTGCTAGGTGACTATTGTAAACATGCTGTTGTTGCTAGGTGACTATTGTAAACCTGCTGTTGTTGCTAGGTGACTATTGTAAACCTGCTGTTGTTGCTAGGTGACTAATGAAGACCTGCTGTTGTTGCTAGGTGACTATTGTAAACCTGCTGTTGTTGCTAGGTGACTATTGTAAACCTGCTGTTGTTGCTAGGTGACTATTGTAAACCTGCAGTTGTTGCTAGGTGACTAATGAAGACCTACAGTTGTTGCTAGGTGACTACTGTAAACCTGCTGTTGTTGCTAGGTGACTATTGTAAAAACCTGCTGTTGTTGCTAGGTGACTATTGTAAACCTGCTGTTGTTGCTAGGTGACTATTGTAAAAACCTGCTGTTGTTGCTAGGTGACCATTGAAAACCTGCTGGTGTTGCTAGGTGACTATTGTAAAAACCTGCTGTTGTTGCTAGGTGACTTGTAAACCTGCAGTTGTTGCTAAGTGACTAATGAAGACATGCAGTTGTTGCTAGGTGACTATTGTAAACCTGCAGTTGTTGCTAGGTGACTATTGTAAAAACCTGCTGTTGTTGCTAGGTGACCATTGAAAACCTGCTGGTGTTGCTAGGTGACTATTGTAAAAACCTGCTGTTGTTGCTAAGTGACTATTGTAAAAACCTGCTGTTGTTGCTAGGTGACTATTGTAAACCTGCAGTTGTTGCTAAGTGACTAATGAAGACATGCAGTTGTTGCTAGGTGACTATTGTAAACCTGCAGTTGTTGCTAAGTGACTAATGAAGACATGCAGTTGTTGCTAGGTGACTATTGTAAACCTGCTGTTGTTGCTAGGTGACTACTGTAAACATGATGTTGTTGCTAAGTGACTAATGAAGACCTGCAGTTGTTGCTAAGTGACTATTGTAAACCTGCTGTTGTTGCTAGGTGACTATTGTAAACCTGCTGTTGTTTTGCTAGGTGACTAATGAAGACCTGCTGTTGTTGCTAGGTGACTATTGTAAACCTGCTGTTGTTGCTAAGTGACTATTGTAAACATGCTGTTGTTGCTAGGTGACTATTGTAAACATGCTGTTGTTGCTAGGTGACTATTGTAAACATGCTGTTGTTGCTAGGTGACTATTGTAAACCTGCTGTTGTTGCTAGGTGACTAATGAAAACCTGCTGTTGTTGCTAGGTGACTATTGTAAACCTGCTGTTGTTGCTAAGTGACTATTGTAAACATGCTGTTGTTGCTAGGTGACTATTGTAAACCTGCTGTTGTTGCTAGGTGACTATTGTAAACCTGCAGTTGTTGCTAGGTGACTAATGAAAACCTGCTGTTGTTGCTAGGTGACTATTGTAAACCTGCTGCTGTTGCTAGGTGACTAATGAAAACCTGCTGTTGTTGCTAGGTGACTATTGTAAACCTGCTGTTGTTGCTAAGTGACTATTGTAAACCTGCTGTTGTTGCTAAGTGACTATTGTAAACATGCTGTTGTTGCTAGGTGACTACTGTAAACATGCTGTTGTTGCTAGGTGACTACTGTAAACATGCTGTTGTTTTGCTAGGTGACTAATGAAAACCTGCTGTTGTTGCTAGCTGACTATTGTAAAACTGCTGCTGTTGCTAGGTGACTAATGAAAACCTGCTGTTGTTGCTAGGTGACTATTGTAAACCTGCTGTTGTTGCTAAGTGACTATTGTAAACCTGCTGTTGTTGCTAGGTGACTATTGTAAACCTGCTGCTGTTGCTATGTGACTATTGTAAACCTGCTGTTGTTGCTAAGTGACTATTGTAAACCTGCTGTTGTTGCTAGGTGACTATTGAAAACCTGCTGTTGTTGCTAGGTGACTATTGTAAACCTGCTGTTGTTGCTAGGTGACTAATGAAAACCTGCTGTTGTTGCTAGGTGACTATTGTAAACCTGCTGCTGTTGCTATGTGACTATTGTAAACCTGCTGTTGTTGCTAGGTGACTATTGTAAACCTGCTGCTGTTGCTATGTGACTATTGTAAACCTGCTGTTGTTGCTAGGTGACTATTGAAAACCTGCTGTTGTTGCTATGTGACTATTGTAAACCTGCTGTTGTTGCTAGGTGACTATTGTAAACCTGCTGTTGTTGCTAGGTGACTATTATAAACCTGCTGCTGTTGCTATGTGACTATTGTAAACCTGCTGTTGTTGCTAGGTGACTATTGTAAACCTGCTGCTGTTGCTAAGTGACTAATGAAGACCTAAAGTTGTTGCTAGGTGACTAATGAAGACCTACAGTTGTTGCTAGGTGACTATTGTAAACCTGCAGTTGTTGCTAAGTGACTAATGAAGACCTACAGTTGTTGCTAGGTGACTATTGTAAACCTGCAGTTGTTGCTATGTAGGTGACTACTGTAAACATGATGTTGTTGCTAAGTGACTAATGAAAACCTGCTGGTGTTGCTAGGTGACTATTGTAAACCTGCTGTTGTTGCTAGGTGACTAATGAAGACCTGCTGTTGTTGCTAGGTGACTATTGTAAACATGCTGTTGTTGCTAGGTGACTAATGAAAACCTGCTGGTGTTGCTAGGTGACTATTGTAAACCTGCTGTTGTTGCTAGGTGACTAATGAAGACCTGCTGTTGTTGCTAGGTGACTATTGTAAACATGCTGTTGTTGCTAGGTGACTATTGTAAACCTGCTGTTGTTGCTAGGTGACTATTGTAAACCTGCTGTTGTTGCTAAGTGACTATTGTAAACCTGCTGTTGTTGCTAGGTGACTATTATAAACCTGCTGCTGTTGCTATGTGACTATTGTAAACCTGCTGTTGTTGCTAGGTGACTATTGTAAACCTGCTGCTGTTGCTAAGTGACTAATGAAGACCTAAAGTTGTTGCTAGGTGACTAATGAAGACCTACAGTTGTTGCTAGGTGACTATTGTAAACCTGCAGTTGTTGCTAAGTGACTAATGAAGACCTACAGTTGTTGCTAGGTGACTATTGTAAACCTGCAGTTGTTGCTATGTAGGTGACTACTGTAAACATGATGTTGTTGCTAAGTGACTAATGAAGACCTGCAGTTGTTGCTAAGTGACTATTGAAAACCTGCTGTTGTTGCTAGGTGACTATTGAAAACCTGCAGTTGTTGCTAAGTGACTAATGAAGACCTACAGTTGTTGCTAGGTGACTATTGTAAACCTGCTGTTGTTGCTAAGTGACTAATGAAAACCTGCTGGTGTTGCTAGGTGACTATTGTAAACCTGCTGTTGTTGCTAGGTGACTAATGAAGACCTGCTGTTGTTGCTAGGTGACTATTGTAAACATGCTGTTGTTGCTAGGTGACTATTGTAAACCTGCTGTTGTTGCTAGGTGACTATTGTAAACCTGCTGTTGTTGCTAAGTGACTATTGTAAACCTGCTGTTGTTGCTAGGTGACTATTGTAAACCTGCAGTTGTTGCTAGGTGACTAATGAAGACCTACAGTTGTTGCTAGGTGACTACTGTAAACCTGCTGTTGTTGCTAGGTGACTATTGTAAAAACCTGCTGTTGTTGCTAGGTGACTATTGTAAACCTGCTGTTGTTGCTAGGTGACTATTGTAAAAACCTGCTGTTGTTGCTAGGTGACCATTGAAAACCTGCTGGTGTTGCTAGGTGACTATTGTAAAAACCTGCTGTTGTTGCTAGGTGACTATTGTAAACCTGCAGTTGTTGCTAAGTGACTAATGAAGACATGCAGTTGTTGCTAGGTGACTAATGAAGACATGCAGTTGTTGCTAGGTGACTATTGTAAACCTGCTGTTGTTGCTAGGTGACTATTGTAAAAACCTGCTGTTGTTGCTAAGTGACTATTGTAAAAACCTGCTGTTGTTGCTAGGTGACTATTGTAAACCTGCAGTTGTTGCTAAGTGACTAATGAAGACATGCAGTTGTTGCTAGGTGACTATTGTAAACCTGCAGTTGTTGCTAAGTGACTAATGAAGACATGCAGTTGTTGCTAGGTGACTATTGTAAACCTGCTGTTGTTGCTAGGTGACTACTGTAAACATGATGTTGTTGCTAAGTGACTAATGAAGACCTGCAGTTGTTGCTAAGTGACTATTGTAAACCTGCTGTTGTTGCTAAGTGACTAATGAAAACCTGCTGTTGTTGCTAGGTGACTATTGTAAACCTGCTGTTGTTTTGCTAGGTGACTAATGAAGACCTGCTGTTGTTGCTAGGTGACTATTGTAAACATGCTGTTGTTGCTAGGTGACTATTGTAAACCTGCTGTTGTTGCTAGGTGACTAATGAAAACCTGCTGTTGTTGCTAGGTGACTATTGAAAACCTGCAGTTGTTGCTAAGTGACTAATGAAGACCTACAGTTGTTGCTAGGTGACTATTGTAAACCTGCTGTTGTTGCTAAGTGACTATTGTAAACATGCTGTTGTTGCTAGGTGACTATTGTAAACCTGCTGTTGTTGCTAGGTGACTATTGTAAACCTGCAGTTGTTGCTAGGTGACTAATGAAGACCTACAGTTGTTGCTAGGTGACTACTGTAAACCTGCTGTTGTTGCTAGGTGACTATTGAAAACCTGCTGGTGTTGCTAGGTGACTATTGTAAAAACCTGCTGTTGTTGCTAGGTGACTATTGTAAACCTGCAGTTGTTGCTAAGTGACTAATGAAGACATGCAGTTGTTGCTAGGTGACTATTGTAAACCTGCAGTTGTTGCTAAGTGACTAATGAAGACATGCAGTTGTTGCTAGGTGACTATTGTAAACCTGCTGTTGTTGCTAGGTGACTACTGTAAACATGATGCTGTTGCTAAGTGACTAATGAAGACCTGCAGTTGTTGCTAAGTGACTATTGTAAACCTGCTGTTGTTGCTAAGTGACTAATGAAAACCTGCTGTTGTTGCTAGGTGACTATTGTAAACCTGCTGTTGTTGCTAAGTGACTAATGAAAACCTGCTGGTGTTGCTAGGTGACTATTGTAAACCTGCTGTTGTTTTGCTAGGTGACTATTGTAAACATGCTGTTGTTGCTAGGTGACTATTGTAAACCTGCTGTTGTTGCTAGGTGACTATTGTAAACCTGCTGTTGTTGCTAGGTGACTATTGTAAACCTGCTGTTGTTGCTAAGTGACTATTGTAAACATGCTGTTGTTGCTAGGTGACTATTGTAAACCTGCTGTTGTTTTGCTAGGTGACTATTGTAAACATGCTGTTGTTGCTAGGTGACTATTGTAAACCTGCTGTTGTTGCTAGGTGACTATTGTAAACCTGCTGTTGTTGCTAGGTGACTATTGTAAACCTGCTGTTGTTGCTAAGTGACTATTGTAAACATGCTGTTGTTGCTAGGTGACTATTGTAAACCTGCTGTTGTTGCTAGGTGACTATTGTAAACCTGCAGTTGTTGCTAGGTGACTAATGAAGACCTACAGTTGTTGCTAGGTGACTACTGTAAACCTGCTGTTGTTGCTAGGTGACTATTGAAAACCTGCTGGTGTTGCTAGGTGACTATTGTAAAAACCTGCTGTTGTTGCTAGGTGACTATTGTAAACCTGCAGTTGTTGCTAAGTGACTAATGAAGACATGCAGTTGTTGCTAGGTGACTATTGTAAACCTGCTGTTGTTGCTAGGTGACTACTGTAAACCTGCTGTTGTTGCTAGGTGACTAATGTAAACCTGCTGTTGTTGCTAGGTGACTACTGTAAACCTGCTGTTGTTGCTAGGTGACTATTGTAAACCTGCTGTTGTTGCTAGCTGACTATTGTAAACCTGCAGTTGTTGCTAGATGACTATTGTAAACCTGCAGTTGTTGCTAGGTGACTATTGTAAACCTGCTGTTGTTGCTAGGTGACTATTGTAAACCTGCAGTTGTTGCTAGGTGACTAATGAAGACCTGCAGTTGTTGCTACCTAGGTGACTACTGTAAACATGCTGTTGTTGCTAAGTGACTAATGAAGACCTGCAGTTGTTGCTAGGTGACTATTGTAAACCTGCTGTTGTTGCTAAGTGACTAATGAAGACCTGCAGTTGTTGCTAGGTGACTATTGTAAACCTGCTGCTGTTGCTAGGTGACTAATGAAAACCTGCTGTTGTTGCTAGGTGACTATTGTAAACCTGCTGCTGTTGCTATGTGACTATTGTAAACCTGCTGTTGTTGCTAGGTGACTAATGAAAACCTGCTGTTGTTGCTAGGTGACTATTGAAAACCTGCAGTTGTTGCTAAGTGACTAATGAAGACCTGCAGTTGTTGCTAGGTGACTACTGTAAACATGCTGTTGTTGCTAGGTGACTACTGTAAACCTGCTGTTGTTGCTAGGTGACTACTGTAAACATGCTGTTGTTACTAGGTGACTACTGTAAACATGCTGTTGTTGCTAGGTGACTACTGAAAACCTGCTGTTGTTGCTAGGTGACTATTGTAAACATGCTGTTGTTGCTAAGTGACTAATGAAGACCTACAGTTGTTGCTAGGTGACTATTGTAAACCTGCTGTTGTTGCTAGGTGACTAATGAAGACCTGCTGGTGTTGCTAGGTGACTATTGTAAACCTGCTGTTGTTGCTAGGTGACTAATGAAGACCTGCTGGTGTTGCTAGGTGACTATTGTAAACCTGCTGTTGTTGCTAGGTGACTAATGAAAACCTGCTGTTGTTGCTAGGTGACTATTGTAAACCTGCTGTTGTTGCTAGGTGACTAATGAAAACCTGCTGTTGTTGCTAGGTGACTATTGAAAACCTGCAGTTGTTGCTAAGTGACTAATGAAGACCTACAGTTGTTGCTAGGTGACTATTGTAAACCTGCAGTTGTTGCTAGGTGACTATTGAAAACCTGCTGTTGTTGCTAGGTGACTATTGAAAACCTGCTGTTGTTGCTAGGTGACTATTGAAAACCTGCTGTTGTTGCTAGGTGACTAATGAAGACCTGCAGTTGTTGCTAGGTGACTATTGTAAACCTGCTGTTGTTGCTAGGTGACTACTGTAAACCTGCTGTTGTTGCTAAGTGACTAATGAAGACCTGATGTTGTTGCTAAGTGACTATTGTAAACATGCTGTTGTTGCTAGGTGACTAATGAAGACCTGCAGTTGTTGCTAGGTGACTATTGTAAACCTGCTGTTGTTGCTAGGTGACTATTGTAAACCTGCTGTTGTTGCTAGGTGACTATTGAAAACCTGCTGGTGTTGCTAGGTGACTATTGTAAACCTGCTGTTGTTGCTAGGTGACTATTGTAAACCTGCTGTTGTTGCTTGGTGACTACTGTAAACCTGCTGTTGTTGCTAGGTGACTATTGAAAACCTGCTGGTGTTGCTAGGTGACTATTGTAAACCTGCTGTTGTTGCTAGGTGACTATTGTAAACCTGCAGTTGTTGCTAAGTGACTAATGAAGACATGCAGTTGTTGCTAGGTGACTATTGTAAACCTGCAGTTGTTGCTAGGTGACTATTGTAAACCTGCAGTTGTTGCTAAGTGACTATTGAAAACCTGCTGTTGTTGCTAGGTGACTATTGTAAACCTGCAGTTGTTGCTAGGTGACTAATGAAGACCTGCTGGTGTTGCTAGGTGACTATTGAAAACCTGCAGTTGTTGCTAAGTGACTATTGTAAACCTGCTGTTGTTGCTAGGTGACTAATGAAAACCTGCTGTTGTTGCTAGGTGACTATTGTAAACCTGCTGCTGTTGCTAGGTGACTAATGAAAACCTGCTGTTGTTGCTAGGTGACTATTGTAAACCTGCTGTTGTTGCTAGGTGACTAATGAAAACCTGCTGTTGTTGCTAAGTGACTAATGAAAACCTGCTGTTGTTGCTAGGTGACTATTGAAAACCTGCAGTTGTTGCTAAGTGACTAATGAAGACCTACAGTTGTTGCTAGGTGACTATTGTAAACCTGCAGTTGTTGCTAGGTGACTAATGAAAACCTGCTGTTGTTGCTAGGTGACTATTGAAAACCTGCTGTTGTTGCTAGGTGACTATTGAAAACCTGCTGTTGTTGCTAGGTGACTATTGAAAACCTGCTGTTGTTGCTAGGTGACTAATGAAGACCTGCAGTTGTTGCTAGGTGACTATTGTAAACCTGCTGTTGTTGCTAGGTGACTAATGAAAACCTGCTGTTGTTGCTAAGTGACTAATGAAGACCTACAGTTGTTGCTAGGTGACTATTGTAAACCTGCAGTTGTTGCTAGGTGACTAATGAAAACCTGCTGTTGTTGCTAGGTGACTAATGAAAACCTGCTGTTGTTGCTAGGTGACTATTGTAAACCTGCTGTTGTTGCTAGGTGACTAATGAAAACCTGCTGTTGTTGCTAAGTGACTAATGAAAACCTGCTGTTGTTGCTAGGTGACTATTGAAAACCTGCAGTTGTTGCTAAGTGACTAATGAAGACCTACAGTTGTTGCTAGGTGACTATTGTAAACCTGCAGTTGTTGCTAGGTGACTAATGAAAACCTGCTGTTGTTGCTAGGTGACTATTGAAAACCTGCTGTTGTTGCTAGGTGACTATTGAAAACCTGCTGTTGTTGCTAGGTGACTATTGAAAACCTGCTGTTGTTGCTAGGTGACTAATGAAGACCTGCAGTTGTTGCTAGGTGACTATTGTAAACCTGCTGTTGTTGCTAGGTGACTATTGTAAACCTGCTGTTGTTGCTAAGTGACTAATGAAGACCTGCTGTTGTTGCTAAGTGACTATTGTAAACATGCTGTTGTTGCTAGGTGACTAATGAAGACCTGCAGTTGTTGCTAGGTGACTATTGTAAACCTGCTGTTGTTGCTAGGTGACTATTGTAAACCTGCTGTTGTTGCTAGGTGACTATTGAAAACCTGCTGGTGTTGCTAGGTGACTATTGTAAACCTGCTGTTGTTGCTAGGTGACTATTGTAAACCTGCTGTTGTTGCTTGGTGACTACTGTAAACCTGCTGTTGTTGCTAGGTGACTATTGAAAACCTGCTGGTGTTGCTAGGTGACTATTGTAAACCTGCTGTTGTTGCTAGGTGACTATTGTAAACCTGCAGTTGTTGCTAAGTGACTAATGAAGACATGCAGTTGTTGCTAGGTGACTATTGTAAACCTGCAGTTGTTGCTAAGTGACTATTGAAAACCTGCTGTTGTTGCTAGGTGACTATTGTAAACCTGCAGTTGTTGCTAGGTGACTAATGAAGACCTGCTGGTGTTACTAGGTGACTAATGAAGACCTGCAGTTGTTGCTAGGTGACTATTGTAAACCTGCTGTTGTTGCTAGGTGACTAATGAAAACCTGCTGTTGTTGCTAGGTGACTATTGTAAACCTGCTGCTGTTGCTAGGTGACTAATGAAAACCTGCTGTTGTTGCTAGGTGACTATTGTAAACCTGCTGTTGTTGCTAGGTGACTAATGAAAACCTGCTGTTGTTGCTAAGTGACTAATGAAAACCTGCTGTTGTTGCTAGGTGACTATTGAAAACCTGCAGTTGTTGCTAAGTGACTAATGAAGACCTACAGTTGTTGCTAGGTGACTATTGTAAACCTGCAGTTGTTGCTAAGTGACTAATGAAGACCTACAGTTGTTGCTAGGTGACTATTGTAAACCTGCAGTTGTTGCTAAGTGACTAATGAAGACATGCAGTTGTTGCTAGGTGACTATTGTAAACCTGCTGTTGTTGCTAGGTGACTACTGTAAACCTGCTGTTGTTGCTAGGTGACTAATGTAAACCTGCTGTTGTTGCTAAGTGACTAATGAAAACCTGCTGTTGTTGCTAGGTGACTATTGAAAACCTGCAGTTGTTGCTAAGTGACTAATGAAGACCTACAGTTGTTGCTAGGTGACTATTGTAAACCTGCAGTTGTTGCTAAGTGACTAATGAAGACCTACAGTTGTTGCTAGGTGACTATTGTAAACCTGCAGTTGTTGCTAGGTGACTAATGAAGACCTGCAGTTGTTGCTAGGTGACTATTGTAAACCTGCTGTGAGATTATTGTACACATGAATGACTGAAGTCATTTGTCTGTGTGTTTTCTTGTCTTTGTCCAAACAGCCAAAGGACACGCAACAAGCACTGAGCCGCAAGGAGTCTGCCGTCAACATGGACAAGTTCAAGAAGTTTGCTGCACGAAGGAAATGGAAGGTGAATGCTTCTGCACATAGCTGCACGTTTATCAAGTGTAACACAAGAATAAGTCAATAACTTCCAGGTCACACAAATTAAATATCAAATTGTCCTATTTTTTTTAACTTGTGCATAAAATTGAAAGTACAACAAACCGTTAAATACTGTATGTCCCCCCAATAAATGAAGTACGTAGGGAATGTACTAGGACTGACCTCGACTAGTCGAATAGTTAACTACGGTAATTAAAAACAGATTTTTTTTTGGATCATTCCATTTGGGCTGTGTGGTGTGCTTAATGTCTGATTTAAGTTAAATCAGACATTAAGACTGTCTGATTGACCATAAAATATTGGCCAATCAAAGTCGACTATACAAATCCTCAGTCGGGGACAGGCCTAGCATGTACACATGTGTTTTATGTCATATAAGTGCTTTCTTGCAGTTTGTGGTTTTCATTGATGGTCCTTTAGCATATAACACAAGTTGTTTCCAATAGAAGATGCTAGCGTTTACATTAGGTAGTCCACAATTCTAAACTCTAATTGTCCAGCCAGAAGTCTGCAAATCATGTTGTGATTGTGATTTGTCAAAACGCAACTGAGTAACACTAGCTGGTTACTGGAGAGGAGAGGTGTGCTGGTGGCTGAGGCTCAGCCAAGAGGCCACACTTGCTATTCACATCATAAAAATAACTCTCCACTCCCAAAATGTCAAATTGATATTGTAATTTTCAAAATTCTAATCATTGCCCCAAGCTGTTGCCAGGTAAAACAATTGGGCTGTTGATGAGATCTCATTGGTGTGAGGCTTGGCCATTGCAGTTTGGTTGTGCTGACCCCTGTGTGTTGATGACTTCTCATTGGGTGAGGCAGAATGTGAAGCCGTTGTTGTCATCCCCTGGCAGTAACAAGGTGTACCATAAACTCTCCACAGAAGGACTACATGAAAGTCGATGGAGAATGCTGGAAAATGAATTCCGCAACTATACTTCCTGTTTCCCGATGCGAAACATATTCCCACACGCTCATCCTTGTGCCTCTGTAACGCTCTGCACCAAAGCACAGGCTGATCGGCTCTACAGTTTGCAAGATATTGCACAGATTCACACACCCACACGCAGCTGAATGCCTACTGTGGACATAATAACAGCCCTGGTGAAGTGTCCTTGAGCAAGGAAGTCTGAGCCTGCCCTCTGTCCCCTCTTTGTGAAATACCTACATGTTAAAGGGATAGGTCAGTTTTATTTTACATGTAAGTGGTATGAAATACTTGCCAGTAGTGTAATCGATGCATACGCTTACTTACTAAGTCCTGTGGTAGCCCCTATTTAGGTGATATCCTTTTTAGGTAAGACAGCAGGGCGCATTGCCCCCTGACCCGTTATCATTGATTGATTGATTGAAAACTTTATTAACAGATTGCAGAATGGGTAATAATGCATTCTATTTGTAAGGCGCCTTTCAAGGCACTCAAGGTCGCCGTACAACAATTTCAAAACGGTTAAATTCACAATCGCAATCCATTAAAATATAAAAAATTTAAAATATAAAATCAGACAAAATAAAATCAGACATATGCCTGCCTAAACAGGTGGGTTTTGAGGTGGGTTTTAAATGGAATGATGGAGTCAATGTTCCTGATGTCGGTGGGGAGGGAGTTCCAGAGGCGAGGGGCAGAGCAGCTGAAGGCTCTTGACCCCATGGTGGACAGACGGGCTGGGGGGACGGTCAGGTTGATGGAAGAGGCAGACCTGAGGGACCGGGTGGGAATGTTGATGTGAAGGAGGTCGGACAGGTATGGAGGGGCGAGGTTGTGAATGGCCTTGAATGTATGGAGGAGGATCTTGTAGTCTATGCTGTGTTTAATGGGAAGCCAGTGTAGTTGGCGTAGGACGGGGGGTGATGTGACTGATGACAGGGGTTCTGGTGATTATACGGACAGCAGCGTTCTGGACCAGTTGGAGCTTATGGAGGAGTTTGTGGGGGAGACCAAAGAGAAGGGAGTTGCAGTAATCTAAGCGGGAAGTGACGAGGGAGTGGACCAGGATTGCGGCGCTGTTGGGAGTGAGTGAAGGGCGGAGGCGGTTGATGTTGCGAAGGTGGAAATAGGCGGACCGGATGATGTTATTGATGTCGGAATGGAATGATAGGGTGCTGTCGAGGACGACACCCAGACTCTTGACCTGGGGGGAAGGGGAAACCAAGGAGTTGTCTATGGTGAGGGTGAAACTGGGGTGCTTGGTGAGTGTGGACTTGGAGCCAATGAGGACTACCTCTGTTTTGTCACCGTTTAATTTGAGGAAATTTGAAGTGAACCAGGATTTGATTTCCTGTAAACAGGCACAGAGGGAAGAGGGAGGGAGGGTGGAAGTGGGTTTGGAGGAAACATAGAGCTGGGTGTCGTCCGCGTAACAGTGGAAATTGATGCTGTATTTACGGAGAATCCGACCGAGTGGGAGGAGGTAGATGATGAAGAGGATAGGGCCAAGGACAGAGCCCTGGGGAACACCGGAGGAGAGGGGGGATGGATGGGATGTGATGATTTTAGCTGAATTAACTGAGTACGGCCAGAGAGATATGAATGGAACCAGTCTAGGGCTGTGTGGGAGATTCCAATGGAAGTTAGTCGGTTAAGGAGGGTGGAGTGAGATATGGTGTCAAATGCGGCGCTTAGATCGAGGAGGATGAGGATGGATAATAGTCCGGAGTCAGCTGCCATCAGTAGGTCATTTGTGATTTTGAGGAGGGCTGTTTCTGTGCTGTGACGGGGGCGAAAACCAGATTGGAACTGTTCATAGAGGTTATTGTTGGAGAGGTGAGCATGAATCTGAGAGGCCACTACTTTTTCCAGGATTTTTGAGAGAAATGGTAGGTTGGAGATGGGGTGGAGGTTATTGAAAATGTTGGGGTCTAAACCAGGTTTCTTTAGAATCGGTGTTACAGCAGCGGATTCACAGTAGACCTCCGACCCATGCAGGGCTCTACAGTGCGACCATATTGCTCGCACATGCCCCTAGAAATATGTGTGTGCGAAACGGAAAAATCAATTACTCGCACGGTGTGCGACTCAAGATTACAGCCTCAATCGTGCTTTTTTCTCCGCTATAATCGTTCAAAAACTACAAGTCCCACATTGCACTCAAGCCAACGGTCCAATCACAGTAGAGTGACGTGACTGGTTTAAAAAAAAAAAAAAAAGGAAATGACCAATCGGAAGCTCTCATTTTCTCTTTTACTTCCTGAGAGGCCGCCATTGCGATATGCGAGCGTCTTCTGAGACACAAGTAACATTAAGTTAATGTAATATTCTAGTCTTACCAATAGCAATAGATTTGAGAACACCTAGATGTATCGATAGCAATAGTAATATAACGTTAATGCAACGAATGCCTTGCTTTGTTAATCATAACGTTGATGCAGTAGCGTATGTGGTTGTGTTGGCTGTAACTGACATGAGAATAGCAACACTGTGTACACATTAAAATTGCGATAATCGATTTAACATTTTCAAATCGATGCAGTTGAATTTTCCCCTTAGGATCGATGCATTGCGATGCATTGTTACACCCCTACACCAAAGTAACTAGCGACGCGTTATCAACAACAGAGGTGGGCAATAGGGTCCAGCTGCAGCGCCGGACGGCCGGAGTGCAAGCGGTGTGACATAATTGGCAGACACACAAACTCATAAACAATGTTTCTGTACTGGAGGTGTACAGTATTTTTTTATTTTTTTTCACTTTTTCTCCCATTTTCTATATATTTTTCTCCCATCCCAATTTCGTATCATCCAATTCAACCCTCCCCTGTCACGAACGCTGTTTCTTGCCTCCCACAAGCCGGCTGCAATGTGGACTAAGTCATACATAGCACAAGTCCCCTCCGGTACTTGAGGTAACAGCAGTCGCATCTTTTCACCTGCGCAGCTCGATCTCTCAGTGGCGAGGAGTAATGCGTGGGAGGCTCACGCTGCCCCCGACACTTCCTGATTCTACTGCGCAGGCGCACCAACCGACCTGTAGGAGTCGCTGTCCACAACGCCCGATCCCCACCCATCAGTTTCCCACCCCCTAATAAGGCCAATGTGTATTAGTATGAACGACCAGCTAAACTGAAAGCAATGTGGAGCGCTGGGCTCGAACAGGCGAGCCCAGCGTCTCCGCATTCGTGGCGAGCGCCTTGCCCACTACGCCACGTAGCCGCCCGAGGTGTACAGTATTTCAATAGGCAACCCTGAAAGGATTATTTTTCTAGAAGAGCTAGCTCCCCCCTCTACTGATGGCCCTGGTGGTAATGCCAGTGTCTCCTTTTTGTTCAATGTCACTGCCTTTCTTATTAAGCCTAGTTGTTAGCTACAACTTTGCCACAGTAGGCATTAATCACTTAATTAATAGTTCAAATGTCTGTGTCCCATTCCCGTTTGCACACGCAGATACACACACACGCACACAGTGGGCCAGTGACTTTGGTGGTATGTGCTATTGCACAGATGTGTGTCCCGTTCCCGTTTGCACATGCACGCACAGTACAAATATACATTTATTTGTGAAAAAAATAAATAAACTCTGTTACTTGAAATATTTTCACTGTGCTCCTAAATATTTTTGGGTGCTCCTAAATGTCTGTGTGCTCCTAAATTTTTTCATTTAGGAGCACATGTGCTCCTTGGGAAAAAGGTTAGCGTAGAGCCCTGCCATGGTGTTTACTCCTGCTGTTTTACAATGCATGGTCTTAAGATTCAGATATTCTCTTTTTTTCCCAGATACAAGGGAAATATGCTCTTATGCATTAGTGGTCTGCAAGGGCCTTGAAATGAAGCCTGTGCCCAGCCCGAGCCCGTGAACTTCAGGCCCTGCCCGAAAATAAGCCCGACTGTAAATAATATTTTAGGCCCTAGCCCGTGTGAAAACCCGAAAAGAAATTATAATAATTATTATTATTAAAAAAAGAAAAATTTGTATTTGTTTTAAATAATCGAAACACGGTTTTATATGAACTTAATAAATAAACAAAAACGAAAATGTCCAATAGGTCTAACTAAATAACACATATCACGCTGAAAACTAATAAACCATTCTATAGCCTGATTCGCAAATTCTATTATATAGCCAAATATTAAATAATTTTTTTGTTTTAAATATTCTAAACACTTTATATATTAACTTAATAAATAAACAAAAACGAAAATGTCCAATAGGTCTGCCTAAATAACGCATATCACACTGAAAACTAAGAAGCATTTACATGAGCCTGTTTCGCTCTTATTAGAATGCCGTCCCAGTGCTCGCTTATTAGACACTCACACGGCAGCCTCGTAAAACGTATTGAAGGCTATAGAATCTTCTTTGACACACACACACACACGACACAATAGCCTACTCAGTCACTATACAAACAAACAGAAAACAGAAATCAGATTTTGAGCAGAGCAACATAATGAAAGCACAACAAAACAGGGCAGCAGCGACCCAGCAAATAATAAACATCAGACTCACCACTTCGCTGTTGACCAAAGCGTTGAACAACGTTAACAAAACTTCGCCAACCGGCTACATACATCCAAGAACAAATTAAAACGTTCGCCAACTGGCTATATTCCAACACAACCAATGCCACTTCGGTCCGGTTCATTTGTTCATCAATCCACCGGAGGGTCATCACTGTTCTCCCTCGAGTTCTCCCCTGAGTTCTCCCTGTGCGCTGCGGTAATTACATCCAAATGTTTATCTGATGACAGCTTGCGCGAAAGAGAAAACAAAACTTAAGGAAAACGAGTTATATGAGTAAAAAAAAAAAAAAGTGCAATACATTTTTTTTTAAACGGCGGTGCCCGGCCGAGCCCGAATTATTTATTTAAAAATAAAGCCCTACCCAGCCCGAACCCGTCAGGTCGGGTAGGGCCCCGTCGGGCTCGGGCAGGGTTGCAGTGCACTAATACGCATCATGAGACACAGAAGAAGCCTATAAACATCTTCCCCTTGTCCAAACACAGTCTTTCCTCCCTGAAAGTTGACCGTGTTCAGAATAGCCAACAATGCAGTGATTACTTTGTCACACCGGTGTCATGTGTTGCATCGGCTTCATCTGTGTCCAGGAATGGGTCCAGGAATCTTGCGACCGACACGTAACGAGTCCAGGTCGATTTATCTCCTGGTCATTCTCCTCTTCTTTTCCCGCCCAGCAATCTGTCCGTCTCATCTCCTTATGCAACCGTCTCTCCCGGTCCTTCCTGTCCCGGAGCAACATCAGCGTGGCGCGGAGTGATGACACGCTGGTAAGAGCATCCTCCGCTGTCGTCAAGTGAAATGGAGTGAGGAGCAGAATTGGACACGAGAGCTTGAAGGATAAATTCCACTTATTTTCAACCTATAACCTATTTTGTCCGGCTTCGTATCTGACCAAAACCCTTGTCAATTGGACGATGAATACACAAGTGGTGTCCCGACAGGACAACCAATATTACTGAAGAAAAAGCCACAAGGGGAGGGGTTAAGGATAGGGCCATAAGGGGAGGGTTTGGGCATAAGGGGATGGGTCAGAGATATGGGGGGGTTAGAGATATGGGGGGGGTTAGAGATACGGGAGGGGTTAGGGATAAGGGGAGGGGTTAGGCATAGGGGGAGGGGTTGTGGATAAGGGGATGTTTTAGGGATAAGGGGAGGGGTTGGGCATAAGGGGAGGGGTTATGGATATGGTTGGGGATAAGGGGAGGGGTTGGGGATAAGGGGAGGGTTTAGGGGTTGGGGATAAGGGGAGGGGTTCATAGTTCATATTCATAGTATAATAAGTTACTAAATTCCAACCCACGCATCAGACCAAAATAAAAAAATGTAAACAAAGTGCAATACCAAGTGAGACTCTTTTAGAGGGTGCCGTTTGACAGTATTTCAGAATCTACTGTACCTTTTAAATGTCATGTGAAACTTGGTGTTTGGATCACAACAATCCTCAGTGGCTCCGTGGACAGGCTTAATGATTTACAAGCCACCAGACCTGGTAACTTCCTTGTCTAAAGTTTACATGGCAACTTCCTCATTTGACTCCCTAGCCATAACAACAAGGATACAGCACCCCTAGAGGTCATAAAACGGAATGACGGAAGG
This sequence comes from Notolepis coatsorum, assembly GCF_963971535.1. Lineage (NCBI taxonomy): Eukaryota > Metazoa > Chordata > Actinopteri > Aulopiformes > Paralepididae > Notolepis > Notolepis coatsorum. Next base: position 5,695,878 of record NC_140166.1, read on the forward strand.
AATTTGTCATCATTGTTTATTGTGGGTGCAGTATGTGTAGAGAGCGATTGAAAGTTGAAACCACTTAAATTGTACATATATTTAATGTGTGTTGTAATGATAATAATCCAGAGGCACCACCATGTTGGAATGATAATAATCCAGAGGCACCACCATGTTGGAATGTTGATAATTTAGGCCACCAAGTACTTCTATTCTAATGTTAGTAGAATATGGCTTTCATCGACTGTATCATATGAGCTGTTATTCAGAAGTGTGTTCATGTAAAACACCCTTGCTATGCGTCTGTCCTTCTGTCTAGGACGAGGAAGACTCGTTTGTAATGAAGGCCATCATCCATGCCATC
>NC_140166.1:5698723-5708723 GCF_963971535.1 Notolepis coatsorum
TTTTTTTTTGTTAAATCCGAAAACAGGAAAATTCATATCCGAAAACAGGAAAAGATAAAAACGGATTTCATAGGGCCCTAGTTAAGATGAGTTAATAAATTCACTCTGAAAATCTGCTCCACTTGAGTGCGCACAACTTGAGTGCGCTCGTTCTGACACTGGTTGTAAATAGTGTTGTATGTGCCTCCCTCAATGTTTCCCATTAACACGTTGGATGCCCAACCCGAGTTTTCTCGGGTTTACCCCCCGCGGGTTGAATGCCCATAACGAGAATATTCGTTTTTTCTCTTTTTTTTTTTATTAGCGATCTGAATTCATATTTCATCAACCGAGTCTACCGTTGGTAAATCAGCCACTCCAGGCGCTCAGATGTGAAAAAAGTGCCCCCTATCGTCTCCCAGATGGTAATCCACCCTTTTGGATTGGACTCAATGAAAAGGCATGAGAAAAAAAAACCCGGACTCCACATTTTACTTCTCACACATGTGACCGGAGTCGATCAGCTTCATTCTGGACCCTCAGAGCAGCAGGGATTATGTGTTGTACAGTATACGCGGTGGATCAATAAAAGGATAGATTTTCGGAATGGCGATCAGGAATTGGAATAATCCATTTGGATACCATCTGATCTCAGGTAAGGAATCTATTTTACCAGTATTAGGATAATCAGACCCGTTTTCAAGGAGATATAAGCTTTCCCCCTATATGTGATATGGCTGTTTTGACTGTTAAAGCGATCAGGAACTGAGAGAATCGATTTTCAGCGCGCGGCACCAGCGTGCACACGTACACATATAGGTACTATCGATAATCTAGCGTTTATTTGAAAACGATTCATAAATAGGCCGAAAAATTACAACGTTCTAGAATATTCCAGTACAAGGCGATTATCATGGAATCTCTTCTTTTTTCCGTGAAAACAAGGGCTTTTCAAAATGATATAAAACGGAAATGAACCGATAAAAAAACAATCCGCTTCGACAATGTTGACTGGAAATGGGTCATTGATAAGGCGATGGGCAGATTAGACACATAGCCATAATTTAAAACATAGATTAGGCGATATTAACGTTAACATTGAAGTGGTGCTGGGCATTCAAGCACTAAATGTGCGGCCCCTGCTGGGCATTCAAAGTGTTAATTACCTAGACTGATACATTGCCAATAAGGATGTATCAGTAGTATTGGTAGTAGTCGTAATAGTAATCCAGTATATTTTTATATTTTCTAAAAAATAAACCAGTTCAACACAGGTAACCACTTTTGCTTCATTTCTTTGATGGCTCAAATGTATGCTGAGCCAGTGGTTCCCAAACCTCTCCTCGAGGCACCCCAGCCGTTCCATGTATTTGTTCAATTCCACCACCAGCACACCTGATTCAACTAATACAGGGCTAGTTAAGTTGAATCAGGTGTGCTGGTGGTGGAATTGAACAAATACATGGAACGGCTGGGGTGCTCCGAGGATAGGATTAGGAAGCACTCCAATCTAGTCGATTTTGTGTTTTGAGCACAAAGTTCATCATAGATCTGGCCTCTTTATTTTGCTCTCAAAGTGCACCAGATTGATGCATTTAACTTTAAAATTGAACTTTAACAATTTAAAATGTAAAATATACAACAACAAAAATATATCCGGGGGATCATGCCCCCAGATCCCCCTAGAGCAGGGGTTCCCAACCTTTTTTCCCCCAGGGACCCCCAAACATCTCTGATGAAATTCCTGGACCCCCTCCTAATAAAATACCATAAAATACTTTTTTTTTGTCATTTTAATACTTTTTTTTTCATTTTAATAACAAACTGCTTATACACAGGCATATGCATCATAATTAGACCCACTATGCTTCTTTGACTTGTGCCTTCAATCAACAAATCTCATCTTGCACCATATGTATTTCAAAATGTTGGCCAATATTCAAATCCTGTATTCATCCTCTCAAATCGAGCCCTAATGGTGAACGGTTTGCATTTATGTTGAATGAAGTAAGAATCCACTGCAGTAAAAATATCCTCACCTCGAGTGGTGGTAGTAAGGTTGACTGACATGAGAATGTCCTGCTTCAGATCCTCATTTTCGATATACTGCACATAAACGATGAGCACAGCCTCGTCTGCGACAGTTGTAGTTTCATCAAGTTGTATGGCAAATGGACCCTTTCTAAGCTTTTCTGACAGCTGCTGCTCGCAATCACTTGACATCTTATCAATTCGGGCTTTCACTACATTGTTCGAGAGTGGTACTGATTTTAGTTTATCCGCCACCTGTGGGCCGCACAGTTTCTAAACCATTTTGATGCAGGCTGGTTTGATGAGCTGCTCTCCAATATTGTGCGGTTTCTTTGCTTTTGCAATTAAAAGCGAACACTCAAAGGAGGCTTCGGTAGCCTTCTGTAAATCACTGCCACCCCTGCTCCACGCTACTCTAACATCAACGGGCTTGTTCGCCTTGAGAGACTGTTCTTTCCTCCGAAAAAAGTCTGGATCCTTCCCAACGGTTTCTGGGTGCTTAGGCGCCTGATGTCTCTTCAGCTTGCTGGGCTTCAGGCTCGAGTTTGCCAACTTTTCTCCACAAATCAAGTTCAAGTTTCAAGTTTCAAGTTTCTTTAATAGTTGTCATACAGAAGTACAGAATACTTTTATACAAAATGCTTCTTACTGTTGCGCTCCAGAGACTGTGCAAGACAAGATAAGTATGAAATAAAATAACATAGTAAAATTAGAAGTAAAAAAAAAATGAGGTCACAGTGTTCAGTTTAGACATATGTACAATGTTCGATGCAGAATAGACGTAGTTACCATACAATATACAATACTGTGCAGTGTACTAATATACAATACTATATAGTGCAAGGCAGAAATGGAGAAATGGGACGAGGTGCAATTTAGGTACAGTTCACAGTAGGTGTACGAGTTGTAGTGCAAATCCTTTATCAATAAATATAAAGTGTAGTGTGTTTGTGTGATCTAAAGTGTGGAGAGTGGGTGCTGCAGTGTGTTGTTTGTTTGAGTGAGTGTGGGTGTGTGTGCTGTGTGCATTTGATGGTTGTTGCATAGTGATTATTGTTCGTTTAGCAGCCTGATGGCCTGGGGATAGAAGCTTCTTCTGAGTCTTTCTGTGCTCGCCTTAAGACTCCGGTATCGCTTGCCTGACCGCAGCAGTTCAAAGAGGCAGTTGTTCGGGTGGCTCGAGTCCTTAATAATTCTCTTAGCCTTCCCCTTGCACCGCTTGTTGTAAATGTTCTGGAGGGTGGGAAGCCCCCCTCCAATTGTGCGTTCGGCTGAACGTGTCACTCTTTGTAGTCTGCTACGGTCACTCAGGTCGTTTGTCTGGTCCCTCAGTGAAGCCCATGGTGATGTAATTTTCGCGATTGCTGTAGGTCCTAACTTTTTTTGCAGATGAGCTGCCGTCATCTCCTTTTCGTTTGTCACACATTTTCGCCTCTGGCGGCTGACTGCAGATGAGCCGAGAAAGTTAACTAGCGTGCTAGGCTAGCTACGGAAAGTGATACAGTCAACTGATTCGCGTTTTAGCGGCTACCCGGTAGCCTACTGTTAACGTTCAAAAATCATGTCTAGATGTTTATTTATTTATCTTTATTTTTTATTGTAGTGGAGAGACTATTCATGCTTCTGATGATAAAAATATGCTAATTAAATATTTCTCTGAAAAAGAAAAAAAAAAGAAAATCATATGTGGTCTGGCGGACCCCCTGCGCCCCCTGGCGGACCCCAGGTTGGGAATCACTGCCCTAGAGCATAGGTGTCAAACTCATGGCCCGCGGGCCAAATGTGGCCCGCCACGTCATTTGATGTGGCCCCCCAAGAGCTATGAAATTTTTTTTTTTTTTTTTTTTTTTTTTTTAAACATTAATCTTGGGTTAAAAAATAGCGGCGTTAAAATAATTGTGGGTTAATGCGTTAATAAAGCTTTAACTTTGACAGCCTTAGTTATTACACATTCTTACACATACATGTATGTTGAACATCTGAGGTATTGATGAAGTAACAAAGGAAAAAAGCCAAAAGCACTTACTCCTCAGACATTCTTTGACAATTTTATAGTCCAAAATACAAAAAAGATCCAGGCGGAATAGGTAACAAAGGGTTGAAGAAATATTGTCTGAACTGTCGGATGCAAACTGGCTGTGTGACATAACCGAGCATCTCGCTCAATTGAATAAGAAGCTGTAGGGACGCAAACAAGTCCCACCCAAAACTTGACCAATATAGTTGTGAACTGAGACAACCCTTATTTTGTTATTTTTGAGTACAGTTACAGTTGTGTGTTCATGCAGACACATAATAGCAATTTCATTACGAATTGAAAATGGTGGACCCTGATGTAAACAAGTCGAAAGTCTTTCTCTGGTCTGCATCCCCTTAACAATTGTGTGTATTGAGCTGTACTGTACTGTACCCATTCTGCAATCTGTTAATTAAAGTTAATTAAACTATCTTCCATTAGTTGGATGTATGGCCTCTGCAAGGTTGTGTGCAGCCATTTGTTTTTGTAACATCTGCTACATCTGTCCCACGTGTTCTTTGCAGCTCAGTTGTTAGTTCTGCCCCTCTTGACTGTGACAAAAAGGTTTTGAACAAACTTAATGTCATAGCTTATATTTGATAACCTTCTTCTTTGTTATTTACTTGAATGGTTTGATCATTGATTAATGGAGTAATATGGGGTTCTGATAAACTAAAATTATTTGTTAAAATAACATAAGCTAACATATATGTTTACATCTATGCAAATGCATATGCAATATGTATAACTTGAATAAGTAATAAATACAGAAACAACATGTTTAACAATATGTAAATGAGTAGCTACATTTATTTTACATTACATTAACATTTATACAGTCTTTGGCCCTTTGCGGGCAACCATAATGCTGATGTGGCCCTCTGTGAAAATGAGTTTGACACCCCTGCCCTAGAGGGTCCAAGGTTCACCCACCACAGTCTCATAAAATCCTGTGGGAAACACTGTCCCTGTATTCTAAATAGTTCATGTGTGTTGTCACTACTGTAAGTAAAATTGTAAATAAGTAAATGTATGTGTTGTAAATAAATATTGTTAATATTTATTTACCTAATTTATGTGCAATCGTTTCATTTCAGCTCGGTGTTGAGAAATGCACCGATACTAACAACCGCCTTACTGCGCGCGTATATGACGACACTGTTGACGCCACGTATCCGTGACACGCGCGCCCCACGACAACACTAGTAGTTTTTGGGGGCCTACCACCCCCCCTGAAAAAAATCCTAGGGGAAACACTGCGGTTTTGGGTTGATTCTTTCCAATGTGTCAGATAGTTTTCTTTTAATTTTTCTTATCATTTGGTTTAGTCCAGTGTGGTTTATGTCTGGTGGCTCTGCTTGTGTTTGTGGGCAGAGTCCCAGGACCAACTGGCTGAACAGGCATCTCTCAAGGGTCTCTCTGTAGGTGAGGGCTTTGTTATGGAGTGTGTCTGGGTCACTTTATTTTAGGTGATTATAGAATTTAAATGCTCTTTTTTGGATTTTGATCATTAGTGGGTATCTTCCTAGTTCTGCTCTGCATGCATTATTTGGTGTTTTCCGTTGGGTGCGGAGAATGGATTTGCTAAATTCTGCATGCAGAGTAAATTTGGTGTTTGTCCCATTTTGTGAAATTTTGGTTTGCAAGTGGGCCCCAGACCTCGCAACCATACAGGGAAATGGGTTCTATGACAGAGTCTAATATTTTGAGCCAGATTTGAATTGGAATGTCTATCTTGATGTTCCTTTTGATAGCATAAAAAGCCCTTCTTGCTTTGTCTCTCAGGTCGTTCACAGCTTGGTTGAAGTTCCCTGTGGCACTGTTCCCCTTAGGCTGAGATAGGTGTAGTTTTTAGTGTGTTCTAGGGCAATTGTGTCTAGGAGGAATTTGTGTTTGTGTTGTTGTAGGCTGGGTCTTTTTCTCTATCTCTCTCTCGCTCTCTCTTGCTCTCTTTCTCTCGCTCTCTCTCTTTCTCTATCTCTCTCTTTATAAGTTTTTAAGTTATAAGTATTATCAATCGGTCAGACAAAATAAAAAAAAGGGGGAGGGCTTGCCGCTATTTTATCTACATCGTTTGTGTGTAATGACATTGACATGGGTGAATTTACATCATTTGAATATCTTGCTATTGAGCTCAAAGCTGAACTGTCTTTGCTCATCATCACATTGTACCGGCCACCAAAATACTCATCAATATTTCTGCAGGAATTCTCAGAGCTAATCTCAGTCGGTATCCTTAGATGTGAAAGATTAATCATACATGGAGATCTGAATATTCATATAAATAAGAAGAACGACCCCAAGGCTATTGAGCTTACCAACCTACTGGACAGCTTTGAGCTAATACAACATGTAAATGAACCCACTCACCAACATGGTAACACCCTAGACTTAGTGATGACAACATGGCTGAACATTGATAAAGTATCAGTAATCGAATTACCTATATCTGACCATCACTGTGTATTCTTCAATGCTAACCTAAACTTAACAGAGACAAAAAAGGTAACCGTTGTAAAGCAAAGAGTACTGATGACATCGCAGAAGAGAAGTTCTCAAACATCATGAGACAAACTGAACCATCCGGCCTGGACTGTTCTTTAAACTGCATGGTTGAAAATCTCAACAACAGTTTATGAGCCTAGAAAGGGTTCCTATTCACAGAATGGCTTTCTGTCTACAGCCTGCCGGCTGTGGAACTCTCTGCCCAGGGCCATCCAACCCAGATTCGGCTCAAACAAGGGACTAAACACGTTTCGCAATTATGCCACATCAATGTGGAACGCCCTACCCAAAGCTGTAAAGGAATGTGAATCACTACCCACTTTCAAAAACACTCTCAAAAAACACCTAAGGGAGACTGCAACTCGAAACTGGCCCCTGTAAATGTCCGAACACAACCCCCTCCAATGTACAGTAAATTACCAAGTATGGTCTTGTCAATATTCCAATGTACAGTTTTGTTTGTACAGTTGTACAGTGTCCCCCACCCACCCCTCCTACCCAACCTCCCCCCCCCCACTCCTACCCAACCCCCCCCCCCCCCACCCAACCACCTCCAATGTACAGTCCCCCCCCACCCCCACCCCCCCCACCTACCCAATCCAATGTACAGTTTCTACGTCAAATGTATATACTCTTTTTTCTGGACTCTTTTTGTATCACAAACAGTACTGTATTTGCAAATCTGGTATGTCATAAATGTATAGATGTAGCAGTACTGTCTATCTGTATGTCATGTATGTCATATATGTTACGATGAATTGAAAATGGGGGACCCTGATGTAAACAAGACGAAAGTCTTTCTCTGGTCTGCATACCCTTAACAATTGTATGTATTGAGCTGTACTGTACCCATTCTGCAATCTGTTAATAAAGTTTTCAATCAATCAATCCAAAACTCCCCCACTATTGCTGTCTTCAAGAGGGGTGTGAAGCGACATCTGCAACAATAGGTTGCAGTGGGTGCTTGGCCACCACTCTTGAAGAACAGGAACATGACATGCTGTAATGAGGCTCTTTCAGAAAATGTTGTTGTCTATTTTATTTACTTGTTGTATCTATCTTATCTTCTTAACTCTTTCTTTGTGATTTATTGTATTCTTCTTGGGACCATGTTGGAAACAAGTCGACAGACTTTCACATGTTATCCTTGTACTTGTAATAAACAATGCAGGATATCGGGACCACACACACACACTGTTTCTACAATCACACATTTTGAAGTTCATTGATATGGTAAACTTTAAAACTCTGCAAGTTATGTACAAAGCAAGAAATAATCAATTACCGGTAAATGTAAGAAGCACATTTCTGGATAAAGAGGGGGGATACAACCTCAGAGGACCATTGAACTTCAAAAAACCTGTGATGAAAACCAACCTGAAAATAATGTGTATCTCCTCTTACAGAGCCACCCTGTGGAATGGGCTACAGGATGAACTAAAATATTGTGAAAACATAAATCAATTCAAATCTAGACTAAAAAAATCTATTGATTGTAGAGCTTTAATGGCATATAAAAAAAAGAAAAGAAAAATGTATTATACTGTATGATGCTATATCATATCACATTATATAATCATATTATAATTAATTTGTATATTATATTGAACTATATTTGCAGTATGTACTATTATATTATGGTACTATATTGTATTGTATATATCATGTACTATATATCTCACATCACATTATATATGTGCTGTATACACTATTATGTACTATATACTATTATATATACTATGATATACTGCAGGTATACTATACTGTAATGTGTACTGTAATGTGTACTATATGTGTGCACTGAAATGTGTACTATATGTATCTACTATGTATGTAAATACAAAATAAAATAAAAAATGAAACGAAAGTCTTCAGGTGTAGGGCCCGACAAGCCTAGTGCTTCTCCCTAGCCCTTTTCGGACAATTGGACAATGCTGCAATAGCAGCTGGTAAAACTTTGGTGATTTATGAAATGACCGTTGTTATGTGTCCAAAGCCCGAAATAAAAAATAACTGAACTGAACTGAACCCCTTGTTTTTATACTTTTGTATAAATTGTATGTACTAAATAAAAATCAAATCAAATCATGGTTAAATAATATCAGTGTTGGTCAGACAAAGATAATCTGTAGAGCTGCTGAACGAAAATGGAGGAAAACCAAGCTCACGATCCACTGCGATATATATAAGGAAGCCATGACTGCCTATAACAAAGAAATACGAGTGGCAAGAAAGGACTATTTTTCTAAGATTATCACAGAGAATGTTGGAAACTCTAGAATATTATTCTCAGCAATCGACCAGCTACTCAACACTGCCCCCACCCCTCCAGTCATCTGCATCAAAATGTGAAGAACTAGCATTATTCTTCAATAACAAAATAACTTCAATTAGAGCCAGCATTAGTCCTGATACAAACATGGACACCATCAGCAAACCCTGCAAAAAAGTTACCATGATGCATTACATCAACTGAGCTTTACAAAACTGTCATGGAATGTAACTCCTCCACTTCCTGTATTGACCCTATACCCACAGCATTTTTAAGCGAATATTCGAGAGTATTGCAAGTCATGTCCTAAATATTAAAAATACATCGCTTCTGACAGGTATTTTCCCAGACGCATTCAAAACCGCTGTCGTAAGACCCTTACTAAAGAAACCCAAACTAGACAGTAATGTACTAACCAACTATAGGCCAATATCCAACCTCCCATTCATCAGCAAGATACTTGAAAAAATTGTCTCAATACAAATAAACTCCTTTCTCAAAGAAAACAACATCATGGAGGAATTTCAATCAGGCTTCAGAACGCACCATAGCACTGAAACTGCTCTTACAAAAATAATTAGTGACCTCAGAATAAACTCTGATGCAAACAAAGTCTCAATTCTCGTCCTATTAGATCTAAGCGCAGCGTTTGACACGATCGACCATGATATCCTAATAAATCTTCTAGAAAAGTTAGTTGGTCTTTCTGACTATGTATTAAACTGGTTCAGAACATATATCAAAGGGAGAAAATATTACGTCAGGCTTGGAGATCATTCTTCTGAGAAACATGACACCTACTTCGGAGTTCCACAGGGGAGCTGCCTTGGTCCATTATTATTCTCACTATACATGCTGCCACTCGGAGACATCATTAGAAAGCACAATGTATGTTTCCATAATTATGCAGATGACACACAATTGTACATCTCCGCTGAACCAAATTATCACACAGCTATAAACTCCATTTCCACCTGTCTCTTAGCAATAAACAAATGGATGACGAACAACTTCCTAAAATTAAATGAGGGCAAAACTGAAATCATACTAGTCGGTCCTAATAACAAAAAGAGAAATGTTACAGAGCAATATGGGGCAACTTACTCCTTGGATCAAACCCTGAAGTTACAAGTCTTGGTGTTATAATAGACTCAGACCTAAGCTTTAAATCACACATCAACAAGGTGACAAAAACA
>NC_140166.1:5713723-5797544 GCF_963971535.1 Notolepis coatsorum
ATATTTCCTCGTTTAAGCCACTGCAACGGCTTTGCCTGAAGAATTTACTACATGACCGGGACGTTCTAGCTTGTTTGCCGACAGGATTCGGGAAAAGTTTGGTCCGTTCGGAGGCAGCTTCCAGGGGAAGTACATACACCGGAAATTCACACTTTCAATCATAGTGCTTTACCAGTCTTTTATCTCACGGAGGAGATAAAACTGGGAACGAGGTTACTGTTGCCATGGAAGCCAGTCTCACTGAGAGATCCAGCTGTGTGTGTTTGTGGGGTGGGGGGGTTAAGCATGTGTGATGATGCAGGTGTTTTTCAGCTCAAAGCAATGTCCCATTCCTCTAGTCGCTCAAAAAAATAAAAAAGGTTTTAAGACCGAGTAGTAGTACCACACTTTAATTCTCTGTATAATGTATACCAATTATTAACTACATTTCCTCAAACAAAATGCTTCCATTTTAGCAGATACTTTAGTCCTTTTTAGTTTTTGAAATATTGAGCGATGAACATGGCTACTGATCACATCTATGATAAATCAGGGGGCAACAGTGGCTCAGGAGGTAGAGCAGTCGTCTGGTAGTCGCAAGGTTCCCGGTTCGATTCCCGCTCCTGCCAGCCAGCGTGTCGATGTGTCCTTGAGCAAGACACTTAACTCCTAATTGCTCCCGATGTGCAGGTTGGCACCATGCATGGTTGCCTCCGCCATCTGTGTGTGAGTGAATAGGTGAATTTGAGGAACAAAATTGTAAAGCGCTTTGGATAAAAGCTGCTATATAAATGAGCCATTTACCATTTTATTAACTGTAATATTGATCCTGTTTCCTAACTTCTCTTGCTCTCTCTCTATCTATTTCTCTCTCGCACGCGCTATTCTCTCGCTCTCTCTCGCTCTCTTCAGTGTGGAGAGACAGCTCTCCATGTGGCCGCTCGCTATGGCAACGTTGATGTTGTTAGCTACCTGTGTAGCATCAAGGCTAACCCCGACCTGGCTGATCGGGTACGTGTCTCACACACACACACATACACATATACACACATACACACTTTTTTCTTAAACCTTTATTTAACAGCAGCCAGCTAGCTCACTTGTTGGATTATCTCATGTTTCAAAACAAAACCATACACTAACGTGGAAGCTGAGACATTTCAAGCATCAACAATGTAACATTAGGAATGAATGCTTTTGTTCCTGGAAAAAATGTTAGCCTGCTGCAACTCCTAAATATCTAGCTGCAATATTCGAATAGTATTCGAATTCAGTGGTTATCGAATAGCAATTTTGTGAGTTTTGCCCATGACTAACTAAATGCTTCAAGAGGAGCTGCTACTGGTGTCTGTGGCATGATCTAAGGATGGGTCAAGAGTTGAATATATGCATGGAGTAGCTACTGTATTACGCCTGGTTATGGAGGCCAAACTTCATGTGTGACACCTACCCAATGTCTCATCGTCAACTCGCATCAATAATATCGTTGCCAAAATTAGTCGAGCCATTTCCATGAGATAACAATCAAACAAGTAATACAATAATCAGTTTGGACTCTATATGATGTAAAAAATGTATGCATTGAAATGTCTGTAAAGTCTCGACGACAGAATGTTCTGTGATAACTGTAGATTGTCTCATCACTTAAATGCCATTTACCTGACTAACTTTCCGCTGCACTTACCCCTGCCAGGGAAAACTGACTGGTTCCGCTGGGATGTAAACCTGCACTATGGGACTTTTACATGGAAAGAATATAGTTTCTTTAGCAAGCTAAATCACGGAGTTGACCTGAGTTAAAGAGGAATATCAACACCCATTTTAAGAATTCACATATGTTCTTCCTGTGCTCCATTATGTCAGTATTTGTAAACACATACCACTCTCTCCAAAAGCTATAAATCAGAGCGAGAGAACCCTCCAATCGGTGATGTTGCTGGGATTTAAAGGAACACTCTCAACATTTTGGGAAATATACTTATTTGCCATCGGACAAGAAGACTGATATCAGTTTAATCTTGGTGTGTCCAGGAGCCCCAGAGGTTCAGGTGCTTGCTAGCCTAGCTTAGCACAAGGACTGGAATCAGTAGGGAGCAGCTAGCCTAGCTTCAAACTTATGCACAGAGATGACTAGGCTGCAGTAAAAAACTCAAAACCAGGTTCTCAAACATAAACATAAAGACGGACAACACGCTCATCACAGACAAGCTGGATGTAGCCAATTACTTAAACACTTTCTTCACAAACATAGCCACAACACTGGTAAACAAACTACCCTCCCACTCAGGGCAGTATGGGGTAGAACACATAGTAGCATACTACATGAACCTAGGGGTCCACAAAGACGACTTCAAACTGGAAATAGTAACTACAGATGAGGTACTCAAAAAACTGAGCGCCCTCCAACCAAACAAGGCCACTGGCCATGACAACATCCCCTCCAAATTCCTCAGAGACTCAGCAGCAGCCATCACCCCAGTCATCACACACATAATAAACCTCTCCATAAAACAGGGACACGTCCCCAAGGACTTCAAAATTGCGAGAGTAACACCCCTGCACAAAAAGGGCAGCAAATTAGACCCGGGTAACTACCGCCCTGTTTCTATCCTTACATCCATCTCGAAAGTCATGGAAAAAATAGTATACGAACAGATCGAAAAGTACCTCGCGGAAAAAAATCTAATCTACGAATTCCAATCTGGCTTCAGAACATCCCACTCCACTGACACATGCCTTCTCTACTTGAACGACCACATCAAACAAGAGGTGGACGCGGGCAAATACTGCGGCATGGTCATGCTGGACCTACAAAAGGCCTTCGACACTGTCAATCACACCATTCTGATTGACAAGCTAAAAGCAATTGGTTTTGATAGTTTATCAGTGAGCTGGATACAATCCTACCTGGAGGGGAGGGAACAGATTGTGGAAGTAAACGGTACCCTATCCCCCCCCCTCACAGTGAGCTGTGGTGTTCCACAAGGAAGCATACTAGGACCGCTACTATTCCTAATTTATGCAAATGACATGTCGTCAGCTTGTGACTGCAACTTGTTCCTGTTTGCGGACGACTCAGCCCTGCTGGTCTCTGACAAGAACAAGTTACAGGTTGAAAAAGCCCTCAGCTCGGAACTAGGCAAAATCTGCATATGGCTCGCCGACAACAAACTATCATTACACATGGGCAAAACAGAGTCCATTCTCTTCGGTTCAAATAACAAACTCAGCAAGACCGACGGCTTCTCGGTTACAGTGGGTGACAATATTATCACAAGGAAAGATGAAATTACCTACCTGGGTTCCATCCTAGAGGCTAATCTTTCCTGTGACAAAATGGCATCCAATGTAATAAAAAAAAGTCAACCAACGAACGCGATTCTTGTACCGGATCTCCTCTCTGGTAAACAAGAATACCCTGAAGACTCTAGCAGGAGGACTCATTCAAGGGTACTACGACTATGCTTGCACCTCATGGTACCAAAGCACCTCAAAGGCACTAAAAAACAAATTACAAACATCTCAAAACAAGCTAGTCAGACTTCTACTTGACCTGACTCCTAGAACCCACCTCACCCCTGCCCACTTTGACAACCTAGGATGGCTTAGAGTAGACGACAGAGTACAGCAACTTGCAATGGGCCTGGTCTACAAGATACACTACGCGACCAAGGTACCCATGTACATGTCAAAATACTTCCCAAAGGTCAGTGAATACCACGATCACAACACCAGAGGGAGCTCCACAAATCATGTAAAACCCAGATTCGGCTCAAACAAGGGACTAAACACGTTTCGCAATTATGCCACATCAATGTGGAACGCCCTACCTAAAGCTGTAAAGGAATGTGAATCACTACCCACCTTCAAAAACACTCTCAAAAAACACCTACGTGAGACTGCAATTCGAAACTGGCCCCTACAAATGTCCTAACCTAGTTGTACAGTAAATGACCAAGTAAGGCTTTGTCAATATTCCAATGTACAGTGTAAAATGTGTGTGTGTCCCCTTCCCAACCCCCCCCCCCCCCCCCCCACCTCCAATGTACAGCCCTCACCCAACCCACCCAACCCCACCCCACCCAACCAACCTCCTCCAATGTACAGTTTCTATGCCAAATGTATATACACTCCTTTTCTGGACACTTTTGTATCACAAACAGTACTGTATTTGCAAATCTGATATGTCATAAATGTATAGATGTAGCAGTACTGTCTATCTGTATGTCATGTATGTCATATATGTTATGATGAATTGAAAATGGGGGACCCTGATGTAAACAAGACGAAAGTCTTTCTCTGGTCTGCATCCCCTTAACAATTGTATGTATTGAGCTGTACTGTACTGTACCCATTCTGCAATCTGTTAATAAACTTTTCAATCAATCAATCAATCAATCAATCAATGAAATTGATATAAATATTCTTGTCTGACTGTTCCTTTCAAATCTGGGGCTGCTCCATCGCCATAGAATGTTTGTGTGAGCTCTTATACACCCAAGTTAGGTTTTAATTCTGGCTCAGACCTTCTAACAAAACATATTATACGGTTCTCAAGCTCTCACTATCTCTCTCCCTCCCTCTGTCTCTCCCTGTCTCACTCTGTGTCTCTCTCTGTCTCACTCTGTGTCCCTCTCTGTGTCTCTCTCTGTGTCTCTCCCTGTCTCTCTCGCTCTCTGTCTCTCTCTCTCTCTCTGTGTCTCTCTCTCTGTGTCTCTCTCTCTCTGTCTCTCTCTCTATCTCTTTCTGTCTCTGTGTCTCTCTCTCTCTCTGTATTGACTCTCTCTCTCCCTCTCTCTCTGTATTCTCTCTATCTCTCTCTCTCTCTCTGTATTGTCTGTCTGTCTCTCTCTCTCTCTCTCTCTGTATTGACTCTATCGCTCTCTCTCCCTCTCTCTCTGTATTCTCTCTATCCCGCTCTCTCTCTCGCTCTCTCTCTATCTCTCTCTCTCTCTCTCTCTCTCTCTCTCTCTCTCTCTCTCTCTCTCTCTCTCTCTCTCTCTGTATTATCTGTCTGTCTGTCTGTCTCTCTCTCTATCTGTATTATCTCTCTCTCTGTATTGTATGTCCCTCTCTCTCTCTCTCTCTCTCTCTCTGTATTGTCTGTCTATCTGTCTGTCTGTCTCTCTCTCTATCTGTATTATCTCTCTCTGTATTGTATGTCCCTCTCTCTCCCTCTCTCTCTCTCTCTCTCTCTCTGTATTGTCTGTCTGTCTGTCTCTCTCTCTATCTGTATTATCTCTCTCTGTATTGTATGTCCCTCTCTCTCTCTCCCTCTCTCTCTCTCTCTAGGAACAGGAAACCCCACTCCACTGCGCTGCCTGGCATGGTTACTCTGCGGTGGCGCGGGCACTGTGCCAGGTGGGCTGTCAGGTGGACTTCAGGAACCGCGAGGGGGAGAGTCCCCTCCTGACGGCCTCTGCCCGGGGGTTCTGGGACATCGTGGAGTGCCTGGTGGAGCACGGGGCCAACCTGGAGGCCACCGACAAGGTTAGAAGTGTTTATATACAACAAGATGTGGGACTTCTTTCTGCTTCTTATTTTATTGGAATGCGTTTCCAGTTTGAATGTTTTCATGCTGTGCAGTAACCTTTTGTTTTGTAATCTGATCTCTTTGATTATTAGCTATTGTATTTTAGATTCAATTAGATTCAAATGTATTGTTGTCATACAGCTGTACAACACAAATAAGTTGTCATCTAACCAGAGTGCAAATGTAACAATAAAGTGTATTAACAATATACAATGTACAGGTGATTAAATGTGATGTATATAACAAGCTACTGGTAATATATGCTAAAATATATATGTACAGTATAATTATGTACAGTGATAGAAGATGATAGATACTGTATACTATGGTAGTAAACCATACTGGCCAGTGGTACAGTATAGTAAGAGTAGGTATGGGATATGGACAGTTATAAATATAATATATACAGGTATATATACAGGTAAGTGAACAAGGATATATGCAGATATATCCAAACAGTTGTAGATAAATATATACGGTATATATATACAATATAATAGCATTGTCGTACATGGCTATCATATAGGTATGTGAAGTATTATATGGATAGTAGGGCTGACCCCTATTAATCGATTAGTCCAGGGGTTCCCAACCTTTTTTCCCCCAGGGACCCCCAAACATCTCTGATGAAATTCCTGGACCCCCCTCCTAATAAAATACCATAAAATACTTTTTTTTTGTCATTTTAATACTTTTTTTGTCATTTTAATAACAAACTGCTTATACACAGGCATATGCATCATAATTAGACCCACTATGCTTCTTTGACTTGTGCCTTCAATCAACAAATCTCATCTTGCACCATATGTATTTCAAAATGTTGGCCAATATTCAAATCCTGTATTCATCCTCTCAAATCAGGCCCTAATGGTGAACGGTTTGCATTTATGTTGAATGAAGTAAGAATCCACTGCAGTAAAAATATCCTCACCTCGAGTGGTGGTAGTAAGGTTGACTGACATGAGAATGTCCTGCTTCAGATCCTCATTTTCGATATACTGCACATAAACGATGAGCACAGCCTCGTCTGCGACAGTTGTAGTTTCATCAAGTTGTATGGCAAATGGACCCTTTCTAAGCTTTTCTGACAGCTGCTGCTCGCAATCACTTGACATCTTATCAATTCGGTCTTTCACTACATTGTTCGAGAGTGGTACTGATTTTAGTTTATCCGCCACCTGTGGGCCGCACAGTTTCTAAACCATTTTGATGCAGGCTGGTTTGATGAGCTGCTCGCCAATATTGTGCGGTTTCTTTGCTTTTGCAATTAAAAGCGAACACTCAAAGGAGGCTTCGGTAGCCTTCTGTAAATCACTGCCACCCCTGCTCCACGCTACTCTAACATCAACAGGCTTGTTCGCCTTGAGAGACTGTTCTTTCCTCCGAAAAAAGTCTGGATCCTTCCCAACGGTTTCTGGGTGCTTAGACGCCTGATGTCTCTTCAGCTTGCTGGGCTTCAGGCTCGAGTTTGCCAACTTTTCTCCACAAACCACACACTCAGGTCGTTTGTCTGGTCCCTCAGTGAAGCCCATGGTGATGTAATTTTCGCGATTGCTGTAGGTCCTAACTTTTTTTGCAGATGAGCTGCCGTCATCTCCTTTTTGTTTGTCACACATTTTCGCCTCTGGCGGCTGACTGCAGACGAGCCGAGAAAGTTAACTAACGTGCTAGGCTAGCTACGGAAAGTGATACAGTCAACTGATTCGCGCTTTAGCGGCTACCCGCGTTCAAAAATCATGTCTAGATGTTTATTTATTTATCTTTAATTTTTATTGTAGTGGAGAGACTATTCATGCTTCTGATGATACAAATATGCTAATTAAATATTTCTCTGAAAGAAAAAAATTAAAAAAAAAAAGACCTAAAAAAAGACTCAAATCATCTGTGGTCTGGCGGACCCCCTGCGCCCCCTGGCGGACCCCAGGTTGGGAATCACTGGATTAGTCGACTAATCGGTCGAAAGGAGCCGTAGTCGACTGGCCAACCTCTTAGTCGAATATAATAAAAAATTAAAATTAAAATTAAAATATATATATTTTTTTAATATTTTTTTCATTCTTTCCAAACGAAAAGAGGCCTAGAAGCGTGGCTAACGCTAATGGCACGCATACCAGAGACTAACTGCCTACGAAAACAGGCACACAGGCACTGAAAGAGGATTTCACCCATCTAATGAACACACTAGACTAGACAAATATCAAGATGTATCCATTAGTGGACCAATTGCATGCTTTTGCAGAGGACAAGAAGCATTCAGTCGACTCCTTCAGACATTAAGCACCCCCCACAGCCCAAATGGAATGATACAACATTTAAAAAAAGTTTAAAAATATTACCGGTATACTTTTTTTTTTTTTTTTTTTTTTTTTTTGACCAATAGTCGACTAACAGCACATTTTGGCTAATCCTAGTCGACCATCCAAATCCTTAGTCGGGGACAGCCCTAATGGATAGACTATAGGATGAGATGGGTAGCTCTGCCTGTCTGAACGGTGTGTCTGTGTCTGCAGGACGGCCACACAGCGCTCCACCTGGCGGTCCGCAGGTGTCAGGTGGAGGTGGTGCGTTGCCTCCTCAGACAGCGCTGTCACCTCGACCAGCAGGATCGCCATGGCAACACACCTCTGCACATCGCCTGTAAGGACGGCAACCTGCCCGTTGTCATGGCCATGTGCAGCGCCAAGGCCGGCTTGGACCTGGCCAACAAGGTAATTCAGATTCAGAAAACTTTAATATCCACAAAAGGCAATTTGTCTTGCTTAAAGAACTGATCACCCCTCACTCCTCCTCACGACATCTCCGCTCCGGCCAGGCAGACCTCCTCCAGCGCCCGAGGACCAGACTCTGCACCGTGGGAGATCTGGCTTTCTGCTCCTCCGCTCGCAGTCTGTGGAGCGCTCTCCCTGACCACCTGAGAGCACCACAGACTGTAGAACACTCTCCCTGACCACCTCAGAGCACCACAGTCTGTGGAGCGCTCTCCCTGACCACCTGAGAGCACCACAGTCTGTGGAGCGCTCTCCCTGACCACCTGAGAGCACCACAGACTGTAGAACACTCTCCCTGACCACCTGAGAGCACCACAGTCTGTGGAGCGCTCTCCCTGACCACCTGAGAGCACCACAGACTGTAGAACACTCTCCCTGACCACCTGAGAGCACCACATACTGTAGAACACTCTCCCTGACCACCTGAGAGCACCACAGACTGTAGAACACTCTCCCTGACCACCTGAGAGCACCACAGTCTGTGGAGCGCTCTCCCTGACCACCTGAGAGCACCACAGACTGTAGAACACTCTCCCTGACCACCTGAGAGCACCACAGACTGTGGAGCGCTCTCCCTGACCACCTGAGAGCACCACAGACTGTAGAACACTCTCCCTGACCACCTGAGAGCACCACAGTCTGTAGAACACTCTCCCTGACCACCTGAGAGCACCACAGTCTGTGGAGCGCTCTCCCTGACCACCTGAGAGCACCACAGTCTGTGGAGCGCTCTCCCTGACCACCTGAGAGCACCACAGACTCGATGCTTTTAAAAAGGGCCTCAAAACACATATTTTTAATAGAGCCTTTTGTTGAGTTTTAGCTCCACACATTTACCGTAATTCCTCTAATAGTAACCCCGGCTTGTATTTGTTTCAACTGTAGCGGGTACCAGACTTGTATTAGGAGGGGGCATGTATAAGAGAGAGGCCTATATTTCAAATTTTCAAACGGATCATAATGAATAAATCAACATTTTGTGTCAGTTTGAACCCAGTAAAATGTACTGGGTTCATTTATTGAAACCAAGTACTGTATGAAATAGTAAACAATTACAGGTGGTCACTGGTCATTTCAACGTTTTCAAAGTGAAATCAAGTAACTAGCTCAGTATGCAGCTCAGTATATTAGTAACCCGGCTTGTATTAGGAGGCCGGCTTATAATTGCTTAGCTCAAGAGCGCACCCGGCCATTAATAGAGACCCGGCTTGTATTTGAGACCCGGTTACTATTAGAGGAATTACGGTATTTTACTCTTTTACTAGTTTTAGCTAGTTTATGTTTTTTACTAGTTTTAGCTTATTTGATGTTCTTTTACTCTTTTACTAGTTTTAGCCCTTCACATTTCATGTTCTTTTTACTCTTTTACTAGTTTTAGTCCTACTTATTTTATGTTCCACAAATATAAAGCGCCCCTACAAATCGAATATATTATTATTATTATTATTATTATTATTATTATTATTATTGCAGTCACGGCTCAAATATAGAAGAAAACACAGAATAACAACAGCAAGAGCACACATCATACATAAAGTCTGTGTGTCTCTGCGTTAGATTCCTCTTTCTCGCTCCTCATTTCATTTTTATCATAGCCCACTGCACTTCCGAGTTACATTGAGCTCATGGGAGAGAGAGCAGGGGGAGAAAATGAATGAATGTGTATGAGAGCCTTGACATGGTTCTTGTCTCCATGTTGTTGTCTCCGTGTTCAGGAGACTCAGGCGTATAAAAGTCTATTGGATCATGTCTCCCGCACCCCCACAGCTGTAGCTACAACCACTTAATGTCAAGGCTCTCATCCACATTCATTCATTTTCTCCCCCCGCTCTCTCTCCCATGATTTCAGAATACCGGAAGTGTTGCAGTGGTCTATAGCCCAGTCTAAATAATGTTGTCATCTACAGTACTCATTATGCAAAAACAAATATCGCTCACAGACAGGATCGTTTTCTTGTTCTTATGGAACTTGGAAATCTTACATTTCTGTTGACATACAACAGGGAAGATGCTCATAATATCCCTGGATATGAAATGCTTTAGCTGTGGATGAACTGAAATCATAAATTTCTTGACCATAACCGTTAAACCTTAAAGAAATCATAAACATCAAAGTCAGTTGGGCGGGTAGTTTAGTCTGGTGGTGAGGGCATCAATGTCACAATCATTGTTGGTTTGACTCCCGGTTGCGGTGTCTGTTTTGGACTTTTGCCGAAGTGAAAAGTATGTGTGTTGTCTGTGTAAATGTGTGTCCCAAGGCTTCCAAGAACATTCTATTCATCAGGCTGTTGCATGTGCAAATGATTGCGATCTTTTATTTCTTCATGTGAAAATCCTCCGAAATCAGCAAATGAAAGTATTGAAATGTATCTAATTAAGTATTTTTTGTCTTCAAAAGAAGACGGTCTGCAGCATATAGATGTGCTTATTAGTTGTTGCCGTTTATATTATCATTGATTTCAATGCCCTTTTAAAGGAGCACGCCAATTAGCTTATCGTCTTCTCCAGAGAGAGACAAGAAGACGGATACCAGTTTCCTCTCTGTGCGTTCAGTAGAAAGCTATCTGACTGCATGTTAGCCTAGCTTAGCACAGTGAACAGTGCCGGTTAGCCTTCAGGAGAGGTGTTAGTTGGATGATGCCTAGGCTACCCGGCAGCATGAACACTTTAGGCAACCAACATGCGCTTCCACGTTTCTCTGATTGGCAGAGCGCCTTCCGCGTTTCTCTGATTGGCCGAGCGCGGCTCCAGGAGAGAGGAGAGAGGCTGAAAACCCGCAGTTCTTGCCCGACTGATGGGAGCCGAATCCCGGATCCGATTTTTCTGATGAATACTCCCAAAACATGGAGGTCCCGAACGCATGGAAGTATTGATTTCGCCGTAACGAATCATTAAAAAAATATACTGTTAACTGGAATATGTTGTGCCTTTACACATATGTTGGATTATGTAATTGGTTTGTCATGACAAACTAATAAAAAATCCTGATTTACCCGGTGGCTACAACAACACACAGTGACTACATGCGTGTTGTTGTAGCCACCGGGTAAATCGCGATTTTTTTTATTTGTTTGTCATGACAAACCAATTACATAATAAAACATATGTGTAAAGGCACAACATATTCCAGTTAACGATATCTTTTTTTAATGATTCGTTACGGCGCAATCAATACTTCCATGCATTCGGGACCTCCATGTTTTGGGGGTATTCATCAGACAAATCGGATCCGTGATTCGGCTCCCATCAGTCGGGCAAGAACTGCGGGTTTTCAGCCTCTCTCCTCTCTCCTGGAGCTTAAGGGGGAGCTTAGTATTCCTGCCTCTGAGGAGCGCGTCGCGGCTCATGCGCATGCCCGCGCTCGGCCAATCAGAGCAATTCAGAGCAACGCGGAAGCGCATGTTGGTTGCCTAAAGTGTTCACGCTACCCGGCACTGTCCGCTTCCATTCCATTCCCCAAATGTTGGCGTGTTCCTTTAAAGACTAGAGACCGGTGTGGCCACTGGAGGGAGTGATTCTAGCTGCCCGGGTGTTCGGCCAAAGGAGACCATTAAATCGCAATTATTTGTCAGCCAATTGTCCTCATTGCAGAATGTCTTGATGTCTGCGAGTGTCTGCTAAGCCATATGTCCCATGGATAGTGTTTTGCCATTAGGGTGCCACATTAAAAATGAAAACATACATTTGAATGTTTTCTAAGAAATAAGATTAGGCATTTCACAGATTATTTGTTTGAGATGTGATGTGCAACACAGCCTCAGATGTTGTGATTTATTCATCATTGTGTGTGTGTGTGTGTGTGTGTGTGTGTGTGTGTCCGTGTGTGTGTGTCCGTGTCCGTGTCCAGTATGGGAGGACTCCTCTTCACATGGCTGCTAACAACGGAGGTCTGGAGGTGGTTCGTCATCTCTGCTTAGCTGGAGCCAACATTGATGCTGTTACCAACGTACGTTACTCTGTTTCTACACACACGCGCGCGCACACACAGAGGGCTGTACACACCAGCCCTTACGAAAGAGTATGATGGTAGCATGATGGTCATTTCCATTTTACCCTGGTACTCGTTTGTTTGTTTTGTTTTATGTACAAATAAAAACATTGACATATACTACAATATAATCCACAAAGAAATTGCCTTGAAGGAGAATTGCCTAAAAACCCTAGTCTAGGGGCTTGTATGTGGCATTCTCCAAGAAACACAATTATAGACAGATATATAATATATGTATATATATATCTGTTGATTGATATATATATATCAATATAAAATCCAAATGTGAGTTTTAGCACTCTACTAGTTTTTGGATTTGACAGAGTTGTTCATGTTCACTCATATTGTTCGACTGTCTTAGACCATAGGAATAACGTTTGAAATTGGTCTTTAAAGGGGAACTCCAACATTTTGGGAAATTAGCTTATTTAACATCTTCCCTGGAGTTAGACAAGAAGATACATACCTTTTTTGTCTCTGTGCGTGCATTTTAGCTTTGGGAATAGACGCTCCGTTAGCATAGCTTAGCTTCATCACTGGAAGTGAGGCAGGACAGTAGCCTTACAGTGCCTTACAGTGTATTGCAAGGTCTGACATTGACCAAATTTGATATGCATGACCTTGGTGGGCTCTAGGTCAACTCCTGAAAAGGGGGTCAATGTCAGACCTTGCAATCAAAAGTTAGGGGGCGCACTGAAATTATGGCAAGGGTTATTAGCCCCCTAACTTTTGATTGCAAAGTCTGACATTGACCCCCTTTTCAGGAGTTGACCTAGAGCCCACCAAGGTCATGCATATCAAGTTTGGTCAATGTCAGACCTTGCAATACACTGTAAGGCACTGTAAGGCTACTGTCCTGCCTCACTTCCAGTGATGA
Source organism: Notolepis coatsorum (assembly GCF_963971535.1). Lineage (NCBI taxonomy): Eukaryota > Metazoa > Chordata > Actinopteri > Aulopiformes > Paralepididae > Notolepis > Notolepis coatsorum. The sequence continues at coordinate 5,726,872 of NC_140166.1, forward strand.
AGCTAAGCTATGCTAACGGAGCGTCTATTCCCAAAGCTAAAATGCACGCACAGAGACAAAAAAGGTATGTATCTTCTTGTCTAACTCCAGGGAAGATGTTAAATAAGCTAATTTCCCAAAATGTTGGAGTTCCCCTTTAACACATTTAGCGCCAGGGATTAGTCGGGTCCGTGGCTAACGTGCCACGTTTCCATAACATATTTTCACTGTGCATCACTATGTTTGGAGAGCTATATCTATATTCGATATTATAGCTATGAAGACAATACTATAGTCATTTGACAGTGACTTTCTTCCGTCGAACATGCAAAAAAAGAGATAATTTTTTCATGCATACGTTCGCGCATTATCCCATGGTGAATATACGCTTATTTGTTTATTAGCAAAGGATCCCCATTAGCTGACGCCAAGACGTCAACTAGTCTTCCTGGGGTCCGAGACAACATTAAAACATTACAACATATACATTGCAATTAAAACATAATACAATTAAAACATAGCAAGACGTACCAACCAAGGAAACACAACATAGCAAGACGTACCAACTGAGGAAACACAACAACATTAACACACAAGCAAATTATATCTAAATATATACATCAACGGTAACATATTGCATAACTCAACATTATCAATATTGGCTCACATGTAAGATTTTAATTTATTTTTGAAGCTTGCTACACCTCTTATGTCACGTATGTCACTTGGAAGATAATTCCATGCCCTGATAGCCCTATATAAAACTGTTCTTTGCATACTGTTAGTATTTGCATGGGGTAGAATAATCTGCCCTCTACTTGCCCCTCTGGTAAAATGCGCACATTTGAGCTGTAAATTATTTTATCAGTGATATATTTAGGACTGTGGGTTGTGATGACTTTATGAAAACAAATTAATAAGTTGGCAGAAAGTCTTTTCTCAACACTCGGCCAACTAAGACGTTCATGCATTTGAACAACACTAGTCCTATATGAACAACCAAGAACGAGTCTTGCTGCCGTATTTTGTACCACTTGTAACCTATTTAGCAACTGTTTTGAAGCAGAAGCCCACACTACAAAACATTAATCCAAGTGGCACAAACAATCTGATTAAACAATGCAAATGGAAGGAATGGGGCACATTTCCTGGCAGTAGCAACAGCTCTACCCATTTTAAAAACGGTTTTGTTTATGTGATCAGACCATGATAAAGTACTATCAAGCCAAAGGCCTAGAAGCTTAGTTTTTTCAACCTGCTGTATATGTTGACCTGCAATTTGTGGAAACAATGTAGGTTTTTCGTGCCAATCTTTGATTGGTCCCAAAAAGCATACAAACAGTTTTTGATATGTTAAGCACCAGCTTATTTGTTTTTATCCAGTCATATAAAATGTCCAATTCACCAGCCAAAACCTGATTAAGCTCAGAGTTTGTAGCTGCAGCATAATAAAGGGTTGAATCATCAGCATATAAAGTCAGACCAGCCTGATGAATAGAAAAAGGCATATCATTAGTAAAAATAGAGAATAAGAGGGGCCCCAGGCAACTCCCCTGTGGGACACCGCATTCTAACCCTCTACTGCCTGATAAAGCACCATTAAAATAGACCCTCTCCTGAAAAATAAAATTGCTGAGTTATTAAAACCATAGCAGATGAGTTTTTGTATTAAAAGATTGTGATCGATCACATCAAATGCGGCACTGAAATCTAACATAATAGCACCCACCAGCATTGAACTATCGATAGCTGAAAGCCAACTATGAGACATTTGTGTCAAAGCAGTACTGGTCGAATGACCGGCCCTGTATGCATGTTGGTGTACAGTAGTAGCTGAAAAGTAGGCCTGGACTTGCTCAGACTAAATCTTTTCCGGTAATTTACTGAGAACAGGTAAAATGCTAATAGGCCTACTGTTGGGACCTCCAAAAGGTAATTTAGCATCTTTAGGAAGTGGAATGATCTTCCCTCCTTCCATAACAAAGGACACATGCCACTGATTAAACACCTATTAAAAATGTGACATATTGGTGCAGAGATATGAGACGCAGCTATTCTCAACTATTTGCTATCCAGGTGGTCATTACCAGTGGATTTCAGAGACTGGTAGAGAGCGCAATAGCCTATCCACAGTCACAATATCCACCTGTTGGAATTCAAAAACACAGTTTTTATCCTTCATAATGTGTTCTTTTATCAACACCTCAGAGTTGTTATTGACAATATTATCCATTCCCTGCCTAAGCTTGGACACCTTGTTTACAAAATAGTCATTAAAATAATCAGCAATGTGAAGAGGCTTAGTCAGATAAATACCACCATCTGATTCCACAAACGAAGCCATGGCAGATTTTTTACCCATGATTTCATTCAGTAGTATAGTTTAGGAGTGATCCGGGATCATTCCTGAAACGCTGAGTTATAGGGCGCTACCTGTATTCTACTATAAGAGTTGGTGTTTCTTGCCTGGACACGCTACTATTTCCAAATCAAATGTATATAATAGGTATTATGTTTCATCATAAATAATTTTTTTACGCTTTGATGGCCAGTAACGGTATTCGTGTTGAACACTACAGAAGCTGATCAGCTGGATCGATATCAAAACATTGTTGGATCAAGCTGAAATTGATATCAGAGATAGTCCTTACCTTTGGTCGGGGGTATTCCAAAAAGAATATTCCAATTGTCTGATCGCGATTTCCAGTATTGGTGTCCATCTGGTCCCGGACATAATTTGGCACAACTTATGGATTGAGTGTGCCAGATGCGTTTCAAAGTGGTCGGATGAAGCGACTTACTTGGCTACGTCTAAATATAGCACCCCGAGACATTTTAGTGTAACATAGAGTTAGGTATAAGGTTTCAAAGGGTGGGCGACACTGCCATCTGGCAGGATGTGGCCGGTATTGCACTTTGGCGATCTCAAAATCCTTTCCTATGGCAACACAGAGGTCAGTGGATGAATAATGAATAAAAATATCGAATAAAAGAAAAAACTACCAAAACCCGAGATATCTTGGGTCTGCCGTTCAACGCATGGCGAGTTAACACAACTTATCTCGGGTTTGGCGCCGAATGTGTTAAGGCGAGACAGTACCCCCTAATAGGCTAAATAAATATTTTAAGAGATATCACTTTATGTACATATAAACTAAGAAAAAATATTTTGCAAGTTTTCAGAATTGTATGTTCATATATGCAAATGAGGCACGTCCTCATTAAATATGCGCATATTTGCATATATCGCCAAGACACGAATCACCAACATGGATAATGCCAGATGGTTTCATTTTGTTGATACATTCAAAATGAAACTTTTTCCACAAGGGATTTTTGCCTAGTTTAGGTATAAAATGTACTATAAACTCGGCTATGAATGATCAACAAACCCTTCTGTAATTAGAAGCAGGATATGGATGGGAAGAAATGTGGAAAGGTTGATGTGTGTAGGTACTAGGGAAATGGAGTTCCATGTCTTTGTGTGCAAGTAAAATTCATAAAAACGAATTTTTGAGAAAACACCCTCAATGTTCTGTATTGTAATTGTGATCTATGGACACAATCAGACAAAATGTAAAATAAACAACTGTCTGTTTTTGATATTTTATTGCTACTAGTTTGAAATAAGACATGTTAAGGAAGCAAAATATAACAAAATCTCTATCGTCGAAAAAAAGCAAAAAGGCGTACAAATGTCTCGCTCCTAAACACTTCTCAAAACATAATAAAACACAAGTAAGTACGAGACCTAGACCTGAGACCTAAGCTTTTGGTGTTCAGCGGTGTGGGCTCTGACCTGTACATTGAGAGATTCGCTCCACAATAAAGATGAAAAGTGCATGGATCTAAGTTAGAGCTGAGAAGTCTACAGAATATGAAGGTTTACCATCATGGATCCATGCAAAGGTATGGATTCTTACTATAGACCTGTTTGCTGTATACAAACATACTGTGTTCGAGCCAATCAGCAACACCAACTGAGTCACGTGACTAAGTTACCCACTACATGCGCAAGCTGCTGCACTAAAAAACTACTACAGGGCTCTATGGAGAAACCATGGCACTCTCCTGACTAAAACGAAAACGGCTGGATGTAATTTAGCCAAATCAGCATGGCTGTGAGTGTGAGTCTTTCAACTTTTACATATCTAGCTTTAGCATGGATTTATTATTTAGATCGCTAGCATGGCTAACAAATGCAAATGTATTGTAGTCTGCCCCGTTGTTCTCACCAGGATTACGTTATTTTTGTCCACTTGATGCGTGCGCACACTAGATCTGACGTGGACAGTGAACAGGTCTATACTGTCGTCCACAAAATGTATGCAGTCCTGTAATCACATTTATTTTCCTTGCAGCTGTACTAAAAGAGTAAAAGAAAAGAGTCCATTTTGAATTAAATAGCAACCTGACAATTTTATTACAAGATAAAAACATAAAGAATGTCATATCACATTGTAATTGTACTGGATGTACTTGAAAACAAAATACTGTCAGTACCGTTATACCATCAAAACTAAGAACAATACTGTGATTATAATATACAGTACTGTGATTATATAGTCCAGAACTCCTCTCTCTCACCTGAGTATAGCTGAAATCTCTGCGTAACAATCTGGATGTAAAGTATGCTTAGTTGATATTTATCATACTGTGAATACACCACTAGTCTCTCTAGATGTAAAGTATGTTTAGTTTATATTTATCATACTGTGAATACACCACTAGTCTCTCTAGATGTAAAGTATGTTTAGTTTATATTTATCATACTGTGAATACACCACTAGTCTCTCTAGATGTAAAGTATGTTTAGTTTATATTTATCATACTGTGAATAAACCACTAGTCTCTCTAGATGTAAAGTATGTTTAGTTTATATTTATTATACTGTGAATAAACCACTAGTCTCTCTAGATCAGACCTGGGCATTGTACCCGGCCCGCGGGATGATTCTGACCGGCCTGCGAAAGATTACATGATAATAAAATAAAAAAAATAAAAAAATTATTTACATTTTTTTTACATTTTTTCTTTTCATGTCAACGTTCACACGCACAATATACACTTACCTAGGATTTGACTTGATTCAACAACAAAGCAGTCAGGGCAATGGCAAGCCGAAAACTGTCAAGTGTGGTTTTTTTTCACAACTGAGGTAGGTAGATTACATTTTTTTTATTTGCAATTAATTTCAAGGCAACTAGGCAGCAACAATCTCGAACACATGAAAACCCTGAAAGAAGTCAAACCATCAGCTGATCACCGGCACAGGTACTCATCCATGTTAGGAGCACTGATGAATTTTCAAGGCGTTTTCAAGATTTCAAAAAGGTTGAGGATGAAATGCAACTGGTTTCCTCTCCCTTTACCTGCAGTGTTGATAGTGCAGTAGTGCACCCACTGATGTTCAGCTTGAACTCATTGACCTGCAGTCTGATTCACTACTGAAAGAGCACTTTAAGTCAGCATCACTGCTAGAGTTCTACTCTGCTCTCAAGGAGGAGAACTTTCCAAACATGAGGAGACATGCTCAGAAGATGTTGGTTCTCTTTGGATCCACCTACATACGTGAACAGACATTCTCAGTCATGACGTTTACCAAGTCCAGGTACAGATCCTCTCTCACTGATGAACATCTGGCAGCTGTGCTTCGCATCTCCACCTCAGACATGCAACCTGACTTTGATGGACTTGTTAAAGCTCAACAGAGACTGGAAATGGGACACTTGATATTTTTTTTTCTTTTTTTTGCACAGTTCTGAAAACATTAAATGTTTAATATAGACACGTAAAGTAAAAAAGGCTACAAAACTAGGACACTTTTCTTTACACAGTTCAGTGACATGTCTTTGTTTATTTTGGCTATAAGATGATGTGATGTCTTTAGAAAGCTAAGAAAATCCTTGTTTCAATAGTATATGAAACTCAAAATAATAACTTTATTTGTATAGCACTTTTTCATACATGCCCTTTGTTATTAATGTTTCACATTTTGTTTATCATTTTGGAAATAAATTCTATTTGAATAAATGATATTTTTGAAAGCTAACCTCACCTTTTAATTGCCAAATAATAACATACACTCTTACCAGGGGTCAAAACAATGCCATTTACTGCTTTTTATATAGAAATAAAATGTATATTATGCACAATTGAGTTTGGAATTTTGGCCCGGCCCTCCAACATATTTTCAGTTGCTCATTCGGCCCCCCGGGAAAAATAATTGCCCACTCCTGCTCTAGATGTAAATTATGTTTAGTTTATATTTATCATACAGTGTGAATAAACCACTAGTCTCTCTAGATGTGAAGTATGTTTAGTTTATATGTATCATACAGTGAATAAACCACTAGTCTCTCTAGATGTGAAGTATGTTTAGTTTATATGTATCATACAGTGAATAAACCACTAGTCTCTCTAGATGTGAAGTATGTTTATTTTATATTTATCATACCGTGAATAAACCACTATAGTCTCAAATCGTCCATGTTGTAAATAATGCTGCCTCACTGCTTCTCTCTCTCTCTCTCTCTCTCTCTCTCTCTCTCTCTCTCTCTCTCTCTCTCTCTCTCTCTCTCTCTCTCTCTCTCTCTCTCTCATCTCTTTCTCTCTCTTCCTCTCATTTGTTAATATTGTATGACGGCTGAGGCACTCTGCATGTTTGATCTAGAAAGCATATTTCCTCATGCAGAATGTGTGCTTCACCTTCAGTGGTTAGTTGTGGTAGAGCAGCTGATGATTGGGGGAGGGGGGGTTTGAGAGACCGCCTCGGTCATATGTCCGATCCTTGCAACAATTAGATGCTGAATGTCCATTCCTTGTCAAAGTGTCCTAGAGTAACGCACTGACCCTTTTATCTGCAAACGGAGGTGCAGCAAATGACCCTACACTCCACTACATGTATGTGTGTAAACTACTTTGGTAAACTACCAAATATTCAGTTTTCTAGAATTCCTAAAGAATGTAAAAACCATATTGTCCCAAATACAAAACAATGTTTTTCCGCAAATTACACTGGTCTGGTCCTTTGGACATGGAACCCACATGTCAAATAGACTGGTGCTAGAGAGTAGACTATAGGGACATAGTGCTATGGTGGTAGATGTAGAAACACATATGTAGGATACCGTAATTCCTCTAATAGTAACCCCGGCTTGTATTTGTTTCAACTGTAGCGGGTACCAGGCTTGTATTAGGAGGAGGCATGTATAAGAGGGAGGCCTATATTTCAAATTTTCAAACGGATCATAATGAATAAATCAACATTTTGTGTCAGTTTGAACCCAGTAAAATGTACTGGGTTCATTTATTGAAACCAAGTACTGTATGAAATAGTAAACAGTGCAATTACAGGTGGTCACTGGTCATTTCAACGTTTTCAAAGTGAAAACAAGTAACTTTACCTTAGCAGCTCAGTATGCAGCTCAGTATATTAGTAACCCGGCTTGTATTAGGAGGCCGGCTTATAATTGCTTAGCTCAAGAGCGCACCCGGCCATTAATAGAGACCCGGCTTGTATTTGAGACCCGGTTACTATTAGAGGAATTACGGTATACCCTTAAAAATAATAACCTTTCCCCATATTTTTTCTCTCTTCCCCCCTCCTCTCTCCATTGCTCTCTCTCTCTTCTCCTTCTTTCTCTCTCTCTCTCTCTCTCTCTCTCTCTCTCTCTCTCTCTCTCTCTCTCTGTCTCTCTCTGTCTCTCTCTGTCTCTCTCTCCGTCTCTCTCTCTCAGGATGGTAAAACAGCAGAGGACTTGGCCTCCAATGAACAACATGAAGACATTGTGGTGTTGCTGGGCAAGCTGAAGAAGGTACATTATAACACACACAGGAACCCATGTACAGCTTGCGATCTCAGGATTATCTTCATGCCTCAGTTTGGGAAGAGGGCCTTCGTGTACTTCGCTCCCTCTACTTGGAACGGACTCCAAAAAAGCATTAATTAAGGATATGGTGGTGCTTGTTCCTTTTGTCTGTCTGTGTTTTGTCCTGTATGTTGTAATAGGGCTGGGCGATATGGCCAAAAATGATATCGTGATAACGATATCGATAACAATCTCATATCACTCGATAAAAAAAAAAATCGAATATAATAATAATAATATATATATATATTTTTTTTAACACTTTGATCGCCATGGGTTAAATTCATAATTTACCATCCCTAGCCAGCTCTATTTGTCTATGGAGAAGTTCCCCTTCTTTGCAGGGCTATAACTTTTTAAATTCTATTGCTAAATTGCCATTATTATGGCCCATTCAATGTCGTATATCCATTGTTCAGGGTGTAGCAACGTTAAACGTTTTCATTCACATATTCATACTAAAATATGGTCTAAAGTATAAGTGTTTTTATCGTTTTCTGCAGCTTTCTCCAGAACTTGATTTATAGCTCCAAATGCATTATATTGATGATGAAATACAGTTTGATAGCAATCGGCACGAGATAAAAAATTTCAACTGGACGTGGTTCTAGAAGTTACTACGTATCATCTGATATTGACCGGATGGGCGAGGGGGCGTTTATAATTCCGTGGGCAACGTTATACCATTCTTCTAGTGTGGGTCATGTGGTCATCAGAGCAGTTTATATGGAATACGTTAGAACAGTGGTTCTCAAACTTTTTACACCAAGTACCACCTGAGAACGTAGCTGGCTCTCCAAGTACCACCATATGACCGGCGTTAAAATACAGTCTATTCAGCTATGCACAGTTCACGCAGGAGGCAAATGTATTCCTAATACCATTATTTATTGTTAACTTTTGTCAGACACAGCCACAATGTACAAAGGGAAAGCACTAGAACTAGCCAACGCTTCCACACAACTCATACAATGCAAGGGGCATTGAGAACATAATAACTAACATTCTCACATAGCAAGTGAGAAAATGAAGAACAACTGTATTTCAGCAAATGTACTTAATTCTCTCTCTCTCTATCTATCTCTCTCTCTCTCTCTCTCTCTCGCTCGTTCTCTCTCTCTCTCTCTCACAGCAAGCAATTGTCCGTCATTCTCTCTCTCACACACACACACACACACACACACACACACGATTATTTAGTTACAAAAACTTAATTTCCTGCATTCTGGTGCAGGAATTTTTGAATTTTTACCCTTTAAATGCCAGTGTTTGTGATGGGCATCACAAATTATTGTAAAAAAGAAAAGAAAACACATATTCAATACATTTTTGAATGTTTACCCTTTAAATGCCAGTTTGTGTGATGGCATCACAAATTATTGTTAAAAAAACACACAAAAAGTAAAATATTTACAATATATCAAATGCAAAGTACATTTTTCTGGGGGGGATTATTACAGGCTAGGCATGTGTCAATGATTAGCAGCAACACATATTTTGATGGATTTTTTTGTAATGTCAGATTTAACACCAACTCTTTTCAGAAAAGTGGGAGTATTTAATTTTGTATCTGACATTACAAGAAATCTAAAAATAAATGGTTATGATCAGGGCTGAAGTTGAATTAAAGATTTATGACTGTTTAGACTGCATTACTCTCTGTCACAGTGATCTCCTGGTTGTTCCCCACTTAGATTATCTAACTATCGCGCTGCCGCAACCAGAAACACTGGCCTGGCCTGCTTCTAAGTTCAGTGGCCTGACTGAACTTAGAACTAGCTTTTTTGGAAATGTTTTCAAGTACCACCAGCAGTACCACCAAGTACCACTAGTGGTACGCGTACCACAGTTTGAGAACCACTGCGTTAGAAAATAACGCTGGATCTTACCGTATGTTCCTCACGCCGTTGGACGATCGGCGTGGAGTAGACAGTTTTCGATTATGGGATGTTGATCCTGATGAACCATTTCCAGGTTGTATAATACTATATACGTCCAAATAACGTTGTTTATTGAGTTAGGGCGAGCGATTGATCATCCAGTGTGTTGAGATGGAGTCAGGCTACCGATCGCGAGTGCCCGGACGGATTATGGATGAGCACTTCCTGTTTGGCGCGCCCCTCCCTCTTGGCCGATCTGCCGATCGGCCACCGGATGGCGCTCTTGAACCGTTAGACAGTTGAGCGAAGCTCACCAGTACATCTCATGTCTCCGGAGGAGAAATATTTTAGATTTTTGAATTATTTTAGATTTTTGAATTATTGATATCAAAGACGAGTTACGGCGTCTTCGGCAGAATGAGCATGGCTAGGAATGACGTCTAAACACGTCATCTGCGATTAAAGTGTTAAACAACAGATGTATGTTTATTTTGCAGCAATTCTTTGTCGTTGCAGCCATCTTTAGTGTTACATCCCCCCACACTCCAGTTCTCAGGCTGCAGCTGGTTTGAAAGCGAAAGTAAACCGGCGAGTTGAACAGTTCTGGCTCTGCTAGTTTCTTTTCTATCTTTTGGCGCTTTTTTGGTGGACAAACCACCGCATGTGCACCGTGACTCATGACTGGAGACTAGCTCTGCTAGCACACATAGCCTACTGTGTACAGACTGTTTCAAACTGTATTTTAAATTAGAAAGCAAACAAAATAAATGGACAAGAGAAAAATAAATCTCAATTTGGTCAGTATTGTCATTTGGACAAGCAAAGCCATTACTTTAAGTTGCAGGCAAGAAAGACAAGTCTGTCCACTGTCTCTGGTTAAAAAAAAAAAAAAAAACGATATCGATTATTAAAATATATCGCGATAATGATCCGTTATGTCCTGTTATGCTACGTGTAGGTTGTGACACACTAGCAGTTACACTGTAGGCTACTGTGCCTTTAAGAGAGGGGCGTGGGTAGCGCTCCAGGAAGGGTTGTGTTATGTAACGTAAACGTCAGTCGAATAAAGTTATGAAACTACACTGTGTTCATTGTCTCAACATAACAATTGGCGAACGAGGATGGCTGATTTCGTTTTACCACCGCCACCACCATTTCTACCTGTTCCCGGTGACCCAGCTGTTCCATGGGTTAGATGGCTAACATCATTTGAGGACTATTTATTGGCGTTGGGACAGGCGGATCTGGCAGAAGCTAGAAAGTGCGCACTTCTGCGACATTGCCTCGGACAGGAGGGGCAACGGATTTTTGCTACGCTTACATTAGCTGACGATAAGTATTCTACTGCTACCGAGGCTCTGAAGTCGCATTTTAGCTCTGGAAGAAGCTGTCGGATGTACCGTTTTGAGTTCCGCCAGAGAGCACAGAGGTCTGGTGAGACTTTCGCAGGGGCGGACTGCGTCTCTGCGTCAATCTGACAGACGTAAACAAAGCTATCATATCACAGCGGAGGAGCTGACTAGCCATTTCCATGGCTCCACGATTTTCAGTAAAATGGATTTACGTCACGGCTACCTGCAGGTTCCCCTGGCACCGGGCAGTATGGACCTCACAGCTTTTGTCACACATGTGGGGGTTTTCAGGTACAAGCGCATGGCTTTTGGCCTGTCATCAGCCCCAAGCTGTTTTCAGAAAATAATGTCGCTAATTTTGGCTGGCATCCAGGCGTCAGTATCTACTTGGATGATGTGGTGGTGCACGCGCCCACCGCTGCACTCCACGACGCTCGCCTGGAGCAGGTCTTCCAGCGCTTCAAGCTACACGGGGTCACACTAAACGCGGAGAAGTGTACATTTGGAGCTACTGAGGTCGAGTTCCTGGGGTTCAGGCTCTCCAGGGAGGGTATCACCCCGATCATATCCCACACCGAAGCCATCCTGTCCCTGCCAGACCCGCAGTCGCCGTCCAAGCTGTCTTCTTTTCTGGGCATGGCTGCCTACTACCTCCGGTTCATGCCACACTATTCTGACTCGACGGCCCCTCTGCGCCAGCTGTTATGCAAGGATGCTGTATGGGACTGGACCCCGGCTGTGCGCGTCATCAAACAGCAGCTCACGTCCCCGCCAACACTGGCGCATTTCAGCCTGACCGCGCCCACCTTGGTCACCTGTGACGCCTCTGGGGTGGCGCTCGGCGCCGTGCTATCCCAGGTTCATGGAGGGGTAGAGCGTCCAGTAGCTTTTGCCTCTTGGGCCCTCACACCAGCCGAGCAGAAATACTCGGTGGGGGAAAGGGAGGCCCTCGCCTGTCTGTGGGCCTGCGAACGCTGGCATGTCTACCTGTATGGCAGGGTGTTCACTATTCGCACAGATCATCAGTCTCTGATAGCGCTGCTGGCGACCCGAGGGGCGGGGCACAAGCCTATGAGGCTACTGAGGTGGGCTGATGGGCTGAATCAGTACAACTTCGGACTCGAGTTTATGCCGGGGCGTTCTAACACGGTAGCTGATCTTCTTTCGAGAGCCGTCTCTACGACAAAAGAGGCGGGTGAGGCGAGTCCTGAACCGGAGGACGACGTGGACTGGGTCCACATGCTGCATGGACCGCTCAGCGCAGTAGTCATGCTGGCTGAGCTGCAGCAGGCTGCGGCTGAAGATGAGACATTTTCACATCTCCGTGCCTATATCCAGGACGGCTGGCCAGCCACGATTGATTGATTGATTGATTGAAAACTTTATTAACAGATTGCAGAATGGGTACAATACAGTACAGCTCAATACACACAATTGTTAAGGGGATGCAGACCAGAGAAAGACTTTCGTCTTGTTTACATCAGGGTCCCCCATTTTCAATTCATCAGGATATGGAGGACAGACTGCTCCCCTACCGCCGAGTCCGCGACGAGCTCTCCTGCTGGGGGTAGGTGTGCCTCGCCCGCGGTCACTGCGCTATTATACCAGAGGCGCTGAGGGCCAGGGTATTGCACATGGCGCACGACGGCCACCTGGGGGTGGTTAAGTTGAAACAACGCTGCAGAGACACAGTGTGGTGGCCTCACATAGACGGCGACGTAGAGGAGCTGGTGCGCAACTGTACCTGCTGCCTGCTAAGTGGGAAAACGGGCCAACCGGCTACAGCACCCCTCACCCCGACCCCGTGGCCATCCGCGCCGTGGGAGCACATTCAGGTTGACCTATGCGGAGAGCTTCATGGGGCCCCGACACATGCCCGCTACCTGATGGTCGTGCACGACCTACACTCAAAGTGGCCAGAAGCCATCGAACTCAGCTCCATCACCACACAGAGCATCATCCACAACCTCGTCAAGCTGTTTGGGCGCTGGGGCCTGCCCAGTGTCATCACCACAGACAATGGGCCTCAATTCATTTCGGCAGAGTTCTCGGAGTTCCTGTCACTGAGGTCCATCAGGCACATCAGGACGTCGGTCTACCATCCTGACAGTAACGGCGGCGTTGAACGCCTAAACAAATCTCTGAAGAATGGAATCCGAGCCTGCCTGGAGGAGGGGAAAACCTTCAGCGCTGCACTCACCCAAACTCTCCTGACCATCCGGGCATCCAAGCACTCCACCACAGGGGTCTCTCCGGCTCTGCTCATGATTGGGCGAGAAATGAAACGACCACTAGACTGCTTGAGAGCTGAACCGGCCCCCGCATGCGAGAGCCCTGGGCTCGAGAAGGCCAGAGATTAGGTCCAAAGCTCACAGGCTCAGATGAAACGGAGGTATGATGCCTACAGAGTACATACCCCCGCTATGTCGGCAGGGGATTGGGTCAGGATTAAACACGCCCACCGCAAGAACAAGCTGAGCTCATACTGGTCAGCACCCCTCCGAGTGACCCGTCAACTGGGTCCGGCCACCTACAGACTAGATGATGGTTCTCGCTGGCACTCCAACCGCCTGCATAAGGTTGGTGCCCCAACACTGCCCGCATCATCCCTGGGCCAAGCTGCAACCCGCAGTTGGCAGCCCTGCTTGGAAGCAACCAGGGTGGGAGGTAACCCACCACAACCACCAGACCCTGCTCCCCAGCCTGCTCGCCCTCAGAGGGTGAGGGCTCCACCCGCCTGGCATGGCGACTATGTTACTGGGTAAATGCCACGGGTTGGTGGACTGAAGTGTTCAGTTTCTGTTCATGGACTGGAATGTTCTATTGCTGTTGCAAAAGGGAAGGGGGGGGGAAATGTTATGTCCTGTTATGCTACGTGTAGGTTGTGACACACTAGCAGTTACACTGTAGGCTACTGTGCCTTTAAGAGAGGGGCGTGGGTAGCGCTCCAGGAAGGGTTGTGTTATGTAACGTAAACGTCAGTCGAATAAAGTTATGAAACTACACCGTTGTGTGTTCATTGTCTCAACATAACATTATCGTTATCGTTATATTGCCCAGCCCTGTGTTGTAACTTTTTAGCTTTCAACCAATGTGTTGGTTGAGAGGCAATAACACAGCGTGATGCCGACAGATGGCTGTAAAGTGTGTTGCGACGGCCTGGAACATTGAGTAGTTAAAGACCACTGGATGATCCAGGCGTAGAAGCTGGTATTGGGTGGAAAAAAAGGCATTTCAAATATAAAAACCTGAAAGAAAAAATGTATGACAGATTCGTAGATACGGATCCCCTGCCCAAACCCTACTCCCAGCATATGACCCATATACTGTATGAATGATGGATGAATGACCTATATGTTGTGTGAGTTTTATTTCCCTGTAGACCAGAGTACTGCATGATGCGTAACAGTGAAGGTTTCAGTGATCATTCCCGGTTGGATGCGAGGTCATAGGTTACATTTCTAGAACGGTAATGAGCAGTATGTCTGATAGTATAATCTGTCACATACAGTATGTCACTGTCTCATCGCTCACATGTTCGAAAGGTTGTTTTTGTTACAGAAACACAAAATTGCGATTTAGTCCCACTTAGTTCAGCCTCTATGCCTGAGTCCTCCAGTGCTTTGTCATCAACCCTTAAAGGAACACGCCAACATTTTGGGAAATTAGCTTACCGTCTTCTCCAGAGAGAGACAAGAAGATAGATACCAGTTTCCTCTCTCTGCGTTCAGTAGAAAGCTATCTGGCTGCATGTTAGCCTAGCTTAGCACAATGAATGGAAGCGGACAGTACCGGTTAGCCTAGGCGTTGTCCAACTAACACCTCTTGGCATGTTCCTTTTAACTTTAACACATTGAGAGCCACGCCCCTATTCCCAGATAACCCCATCCATCCCAGCGCTTTAGTCAATGGGAGGTCGTGGATATTTGCGAACGCTTAAACTATATCTTAAATTATGGGTCTAAAACACCCCTCGCTTATTAATGACTTGCTTGCAGTCAACATGTACGAAACGGATAGTTTTTTCATTGGTACATTTCCGTTTTATACCGCTTTGAATATGAACATAGTTTCGGAGAGTTCTAGTAATTTCAGAGAAATTCCGCGATAATAGCCCTTTAGTGGAATACACAAAACATGAAATTTTTCGGCTGATTTATAAATCGTTTTCAAATAAACGCTAGATTATCGATAGTATATGTGTACTTATGCACGCTAGAGAAGCGGGCTGAAAAATCGAGTATCCATGCCGTGCTTAGCGTTAACGTTACGCACACACACACACACACACGTTGTGATCGCTGTGAAAAAAACATCTGATTAACCCAAAACTGGTAACATAGAGTCCTTACCTCACATCAGATGTTCTGCAAAAAGATTAATCCAATTCCTGATATCGATCGTGTTTATTGATCCAACGTTATATTCCGAAACAGATAATCGACGCTTCTTCCAGTCCCCTCAGTCAATGCAATAGTATCCAGATATATGCCCCAGAAGTAAAACGTGGACCGGAGTAATTTTTTCGATGCACTTTTTCAGCCAATCCAATCCAATGATGTGCAATACCATCCGGGAGACGATAGGCAGCGGTATTTGCCCTTTTCGAGCTCAGAGCCATTCCCAATGATAACGTCAGGCTGGATGGATGAAAAATGAATGGATATTGCTAATAAAAGAAATAACGAGAAAATAAACGAGAACTCGTCATTGGCACTCAACGCATGGCGAGTTAAGACGACTAATCTCGTCATTGGCACTCAATGTGTTAATGACATTGTAGGAACCATTTTTGTTTGTTTTAAAGCAGCCGTTGTCTTCCTCTGTGTTTGGCTCAGGACAACCACAAGGCGAGCTACATCCAGCAGCTGCGGCCCACGCAGACCCCCCAGCCGAGGGTCAAGGTCAAGCTGTTCGGCCACCCGGGGGCTGGGAAGAGCCTGCTGCTGGAGTCCTTAAAGTGTGGCATCCTGCGCAGCTTCTTCAGGAGGAGACGGACGCGCCTGAGCCCCGCCACGCGCCACCCCAGCTCCCCCAGCAGCTGCAAGCCTGCCGGTAAGGACTTCAGACTGTAGACATGTTCGCTGTACAGGTGCAGCTCAATAAATTAGAATATCGTGGAAAAGTCAATATATTTGGCTGTATTGATGCAGTAATTTGTGCAAAAGGAGCCCTAACTAAGTACTGAGTGAGTGAACATACATGAACATACTTTTCAGAAGGGCGACATTTCTACAGTATATAAAGATTTTTTCTAACTGAGCTGTAAGCCATAATCATCAAAATTCAAACAAATAAAGGCTTGAAATATTTCACTGTGTGTAATGAATCTGTAATCTATGAGAGTTTCACTTTTTTAATTGAATTACTGAAATAAAATAACTTTCCCACGATATTCAAATTTATTGAGCTGCACCGTATACATCAGACTCAGTGTGTGCGCGCGCATCACCAGAGCCAGCACAGCACACCACTGTGGATATTATGATTTAACAAATCTATCTGTCCAGGAGGAGGACCACATTATTGGCCAGGTAAGCACTGAGCAGCCTACGTAACATAGGCTAGCTTGGTTTCTAACTAACGTAACCAAGCTAGCTTGGTTGTAGCCCCTTTCATGACTGCGATGCAAGCCAGGGGCTCGAATACGCAGTCACTTATTCCTCCGTAGTAGCCAGGTTAATTTGCACCATCAAGCACTGCTTAAAAGCTAGCGGTGGGTCCAAAATATATCGGATATACATTTCAAAGGTACCCAGCGTTCCATTAGGGTTTCACACACACGCGCGGCAGGGTTTGAAAGCTCTGCGTTGCTAATAAACATTTTAAATCATTTTTATAAACGAGTAAAACTGAGCTAGCCTTCGCTAAAATGGCTGCTTCCGCATTTTACAGTAGGAGCGCTGTGATGGCTGGGCGCACCAGACACGTGAATGAATGAATGAATGAAAACGTTATTTAACAGATTGCAGAATGGGTACAATACAGTACGGCTCAATACACACAATTGTTAACACTTTGAGTGCCAGGGATGCGTTTTGTCGTTAGTCCATGCCACCAATGCTATATAGCGTGTTTGTTGTATTTTTTTTTATTAGCGATTTGAAATCATATTTCATCAATCAAGCCTCACGCTAGTGTTGCAGACTCTGAGCTCAATTGGGAAAATACCGCCCCCTATCGTCTCTCCCTGTGTAACTGCACCCCATTGGTTTAGCCTCCTCATGTTACTCTCTGGCGATTTGACCAGTCTTAGGGTAATCAGAGCTTTTTTCACAGATATATCGACGTGTGCCCTATGTGTGTGTGTGTGTCTGTGTGTGCGCGCTGATCAGGAAATGAGAGAATCGATATTTCAGCCCGTTTCTATAGCATGCATAAGTACACATATACTATCGATAATCTAGCATTTATTTGAAAACGATTCATAAATAGGCCGAAAAATTTCAACGTTTTTGTGTATGCCAGAATATTCCAGTAAAGGGCGATTATCACGGAATCTATATATTTTCCTGAAAAATTAGGGCTTTTCAAAATGCTATAAACCGGAAATGAACCGATTAAAAAATAATAATAATAATAATAATAATAATAATAATAATAATAATAATAATAATAATAATAATAATAATAATAATAAAAATAAAAATAATTAAATAAAAATCTGTTTCGACAATATTGACTGCAAACAAGTCATTGATAAACGACGGGCAGATTAGACACATAGCCATAATTTAAGACAGAGATTATGCGTTCACAACGCTATCATTGAAGTGGGTGCCGGCATTCAACCACGTTTTACCATGTTCACCAGTGGTAATCAAAGTGTTAATGACGAGATTGCCTCGTGCGTCCGTTTTCCAGTAGCATGAGCTAACTTCACGTTTCCATACAGTTTACAACTCACAGATGAAATCAGGATTTATTTTCATATCCCGGACTCGAGCCCCCAATGTATACCTTTTCCTGTATTCATCTGAACCGCAGTAGAGTACAGGGGAGCACCGGTCATGTAACGTGCTTATAACTAGCCGGACTTCGGGGTAATTCCCTCTGTAAGGTGGTGACAGTAGACCAGTAAACAGTTCTCTCAATGGGATCATCCCTATGTTCCCCGGGTCCTATGTTCCCCGGGTTCTATGTTCCCCGCTTTGATTGATTAATAGATTGAACATTTTATAAATTTGTATTATTTTATTAATTATTAACACTTTAAGTGCCGAAAACGTGTTCAGGCGTCTTTCCTAGCCATGCTCAAGTTGGTGGCCGAGTTGGTGCAAAGAAGGGGAACTTCTCCATAGACAAATAGAGCTGGCAAGGGATGGTATATCATGAATTTAACCTTCGGCAGTTAAAGTGTTAACACTTTAATCGCCATGGGTTAAATTCATAATTTACCATCCCTCGCCAGCTCTATTTGTCTATGGAGAAGTTCCCCTTCTTTGCAGGGCTATAACTTTTTAAATTCTATTGCTAAATTGCCATTATTATGGCCCATTCAATGTCCTATATGTATTGTTCAGGGTGTAGCAACGTTAAACTTTTTCATTCACATATTCATACTAAAATATGGTCTAAAGTATAAGTATGTTTTTATCGTTTTCTGCAGCTTTCTTCAGAACGTGATTTATAGCCCTAAATGCATTATATTGATGATCAAATACAGTTTGGTAGGAATCTGTGCGAGATAAAAGATTTCAACTGGACGTGGTTCTAGAAGTTTCTACGCATCATCTGATTATGACCGGATGGGCGGGGGATCGTTTATAATTCCGTGGGCAGCGTTAGATGATTCATCCAGAGTGGGTCATATGTTCATCATAGCAGTTTATATGGAATACGTTAGAAAATAACGCTGAATCTTACCGTGGCTTCCTCGCGCCGCTGGCAGATGAGCGTGGAACAGAATTTTTCTATTATGGGATGGAGAAATGCCCAATCCATTTCCAGGTTGTATAATAGTATATACGTCCAAATCATGTTGTTTTTTTCGAGTTATTTGCACCGATCGATGTTCACTGTGTCAATACGGAGTCTCTCTAACGATAGCGAGTGCCCGGACCAAAGCACTACCGGTTCAAAGGTTAATTTCCGGTTGGCGATCTGCCGATCGGCCACCAGATGGCGCTCTTGAACCGCTAGAGAGTTGAGTGGATCTTTGCAGTGTGTCTCAGGGCTCCGGAAAGGAAATATGATTTCGATGACAGATTTTTGAAATATTGACATCAAAGACGAGTTACGGCGTCTTCGGCAGAATGAGCATGGCTAGGAATGACGTGTAAACTCGTCCACGGCGATCATAGTGTTAATGTCCGCCCAGTTAAGCTTAGACCCTCTTTCGAACTGGTTAAGGTTAGAGTTTGGAATCAGGGCTGGTGGTCTAAAATGTTCAATCAATCAATCAATCGATCAAAGCGGGGAACATAGAACCCGGGGAACATAGGACCTGGGGAACATAGACATGCTCCCCTCTCAATGACTGGGCATTCATTTCCGTTTGCAGCTCTCTATTCTTATTGTCTAACGTTACACGCAGATTGGGTGCTGCCTCTCTGCCGTCCCCACCGCACCCGGGACCACACCAACACCACAGATACAGATAGCTAGCCCATAGCCAACACAGATAGCTAGCCCACAGCCAACACAGATAGCTAGCCCACAGCCAACACAGATAGCTAGCCCACAGCCAACACAGATAGCTAGCCCATAGCCAACACAGATAGCTAGCCCATAGTCAACACAGATAGCTAGCCCATAGCCAACACATAGCTAGGCCACAGCCAACACAGATAGCTAGCCCATAGCCAACACATAGCTAGGCCACAGCCAACACAGATAGCTAGCCCATAGTCAACACAGATAGCTAGCCCATAGCCAACACAGATAGCTAGCCCATAGCCAACACATAGCTAGGCCACAGCCAACACAGATAGCTAGCCCATAGCCAACACATAGCTAGGCCATAGCCAACACAGATAGCTAGCCCATAGCCAACACAGATAGCTAGGCCATAGTCAACACAGATAGCTAGCCCACAGCCAACACAGATAGCTAGGCCACAGCCAACACAGATAGCTAGCCCATAGCCAACACAGATAGCTAGCCCACAGCCAACACAGATAGCTAGCCCATAGCCAACACAAATAGCTAGCCCACAGCCAACACAGATAGCTAGCCCACAGCCAACACAGATAGCTAGCCCATAGCCAACACAGATAGCTAGCCCACAGCCAACACAGATAGCTAGCCCACAGCCAACACAGATAGCTAGCCCATAGCCAACACAGATAGCTAGCCCACAGCCAACACAGATAGCTAGCCCACAGCCAACACAGATAGCTAGCCCACAGCCAACACAGATAGCTAGCCCACAGCCAACACAGATAGCTAGCCCATAGCCAACACAGATAGCTAGCCCACAGCCAACACAGATAGCTAGCCCATAGCCAACACAGATAGCTAGCCCACAGCCAACACAGATAGCTAGCCCATAGCCAACACATAGCTAGGCCACAGCCAACACAGATAGCTAGCCCATAGCCAACACAGATAGCTAGCCCATAGCCAACACAGATAGCTAGCCCACAGCCAACACAGATAGCTAGCCCATAGCCAACACATAGCTAGGCCACAGCCAACACAGATAGCTAGCCCACAGCCAACACAGATAGCTAGCCCATAGTCAACACAGATAGCTAGCCCACAGCCAACACAGATAGCTAGCCCATAGTCAACACAGATAGCTAGCCCATAGCCAACACAGATAGCTAGCCCACAGCCAACACAGATAGCTAGCCCATAGCCAACACAGATAGCTAGGCCACAGCCAACACAGATAGCTAGCCCACAGCCAACACAGATAGCTAGCCCACAGCCAACACAGATAGCTAGGCCACAGCCAACACAGATAGCTAGCCCACAGCCAACACAGATAGCTAGCCCATAGCCAACACAGATAGCTAGCCCATAGTCAACACAGATAGCTAGCCCACAGCCAACACAGATAGCTAGCCCATAGCCAACACAGATAGCTAGCCCATAGTCAACACAGATAGCTAGCCCATAGCCAACACAGATAGCTAGCCCACAGCCAACACAAATAGCTAGCCCATAGCCAACACAGATAGCTAGCCTCTATAGCTAACGCCATAGACAGTCCCTTTTTTTTGTATAATAGCGCTGCCCGAGGCTGGGTATACAGTCAACGTAATATAAAAAATGTGATTTGTTTTTCACTCACCATTGAAGATACTTCTTTACGAGGGAGGAAAGTGCCAGGACACACCGGATCAGCGTGTGGACGATGGCAAAGTTGAGGTCCAAGAAAGAGGAAGGAGACAACGTTGAAGCATTTTCCTACCGTGGAGATGAAAAAGTTCACCAGTCCCATCATGATATTGTCCCCCCGTTGGGATGAACTTGGGAGTCTGTTCCTAGTTTATCTGCCACACGTTAGCACTCGATAACGTAGCTAACGCTAGCTAGCTAGGTTAGCTAACGCTAGTAAAGTAAATTTCTTGTTCGCTGTCCCTGCCTTTAGCTAAGCTACTAGCCGACATGGCTAGCCTGTCAAGCCTGACTCCCTGACTGAACGTTCTAACACGCAACAATTTAACGTTCATCTTTAGTTCACAGTCCATCAGCCCTGGTGCTGCTAGCTTCGCTTGCTCTTCCCCCGCGAGGCCCTGCTGTGGCTGCTTCTGTGTTTTTTGTGATAAATTTATCAAACAAACCTCTCAGCGAATTATTGAACACTTCTTTTTTCTTTGCCTTCTTTCGTTGTAAAATTATTTTTTAAAGATAATAATTTGTATTCTCGCGAGGCCCTAGGGAGCGCGAGGCCCAGTGCGGTCACACCTCTCGCACGCCCCTAGCGGCGGCCCTGTGTGGATGGTAGTGTGGATGGTAGTGTGTGGATGGTAGTGTAAATGGTAGCGTTATAATGTCAGCCTTATATATACCTAGGATTAATATTGAGATGCAATATCGATGTTTTCCCACTTGAGGGAGTTATTGCTTAAGGGATATTATTTTGTGGACTACAGAGTGACTACAGATATAGCCGTGAGGTATTTCCGTATCCGGTACCTGAGTTCTTACCTGTATGACTAACGTGCGCTGAGTGTAAGACGCACCTGTTTATTGTATAACCTTCCATGCTCCCATTTGCAGTAAACTACCAAACCAAAGGGATCACAAGCGTGTCGTGTGGTCTATCTGTCTATCTATCTATCTATCTATCTATCTATCTATCTATCTATCTATCTATCTATCTATCTATCTATCTATCTATCTATCTATCTATCTATCTATCTATCTATCTATCTATCTATCTATCTATCTATCTATCTATCTATATTTGTCTTTCTATCTATCTCAGTCTCTATATCCTTTGTCAATGCCATACCATCCTTGTAATTTTAGAGATCACAGTGGACTGAACATGGATGTGAAGAGGATTTTAATGTATTTTAGGTAATGCTAGAGTCTACATGAACTGACCTAATACTGCATGTAAATAGATAGGTGCAGGGATGCATCAATGTATGTAACAATCAGTGATGCCACAGATTACTTGTAAAAGTAATCGGATTACTGATTACTCCTTTAAAAAGTAATCTAGTTACTTTACTGATTACTTGATTATCAGAGTAACTTAGTTACTTTGAAAGTAACTAGGTTACGAAGTCATCATCGTCCCCCCTGCTGCTGCCACAACATAAGAATGACAACAGTTTTTTTTAAACGCTTAATTGAAAGTGCATAAATAGTTTTTAACTTGTTTCTCTGCACATAACGTAAATTGTTAAACTAGTGCTTCAGCTTCTGTACCATCAAGTATGGTAAAGCAACAGTCTCTGATGCTCACAGCATTAGAGCAGCCAGCCAGTGGTTTTACAAAACCAGTGTATAACACCTAACAAATGCAGGCTGAACTATTCAATTATATCAACTGTAACTATTAAATAGTTTTTATAAATGTATCTCTATAAACATACAATCAGTCTCTCTTTAACATGTACATTAACTGTAAATCTGGCAAATAAGAGCTTTTGCTCTGCCACCATCAAATATACATTAATCAAAAGGGAAAGCAACAATCTCTCCTGACTGTTGAGCAGCAACGAGTGGTTTCACAAAACAAAAACGCTGAATAACACCACATGTAGGCTAAAAATGTCATACAATCAGTCTCTCTTGTCTTTAACCTGTAAATGAACAGCATTTGGCAAATAAGAGCGTTTGCTTTGCCACCATATATGAATCAAAAGGGAAAGCAACAATCTCTCCTGACTGTTTAGCAGCAACGAGTACACAGTACATTTTGCAGAGTAAATTTGGAAGGTGGAACATACCTGCACTATGGCATCTGGAAGGCCTGCAGTCATCTTGGAGAGGGTGTCCTTCAGAGCGAGGGTCTTCTGCATCAGCACTTCAAGTGTGGGTAGTAAAGTTCCATAAGGACAGTCACCTTGTCAAATGTCCAGTGCTACAGTCAGAGGCTTCATGGTGGTGCAGTACTCATGCAGGAACTGGTATTCTGTATCTTTGAAGCAAGTGACTCCCACCAACAGTGTTCAGAGGTAACATTTCTTCTACAACATATGTATCTCCCAACCATTCTCTTCAGCTCTCGCTCACTTACGGGTGTTTTTTTTTAATTGAAATCCAGCTTTTGCTGTTTGGCTGGTGGACCTCCGAGTCCTGTAGAAGTCGAAGCTTCGGCTTCAGGTTTTTTTCTATCCGTTTGGTCGTGCTGTGTTGTGATTCCAGATGCTTTTTTTTTTTTTTCTTTACTTTTTTTTTTAGCGTTTATCGCTTTTCTGGTCAAGCATGACCGACAGAAACAGGTTGAAATGGGATGTAGAGCAGGGGAAGACATTCTGAGAAATGACGGCGGGTCCGGGAATCGAACTCGTGTCCCCCAGATCCGTGACGAGCATGGTTTTCCCCGACGCAGAAATGGCGCCGAGATATGCGGTGAGCTACGGGAGCTCCCCAATTTCCAGATGCTTTCAATGCAATTGGATGTGCTGTTTTTAGCGGTATACAGTATTTTGTTTCCTCCGCATAGTGAATGTTTTTTTCACCCGGCTTAGCTGACACAAACCTGAAGTAGTGACTGAACTTCCAGTGCAAGAAATTAAGCGTCACCAGCATGAGCATCTCCCTGCTCGCTATGTTTTGGTCAGCCTGATAATAATAACAGCCACCGCCCACCAGCATGGTACAACACGTGAGGTTGCGTTCTCAGACACGCTTTGAAAACGTGACATGTGACGTCACTCCCAATGCAAGAAAAACAGCTCAAAATGTATTTTTGACTGTCGAAAACAAAAGAAAATACTGCATTCTGCCTGCATTATGAGATAGTAACGAAATAGTAACGCACAGCCACTTGGACAAGTAACTGCAATCAGATTACTGGCTTGTAAAGATTAACGCGTTAGATTACTATTTTCAGGAAAAAGTAATCAGATTACAGTAACGCGTTACTGTCTGGCATCACTGGTAACAATAGATTTGTCTTATAATTTGATACAATACTACTTGTATGGATTGTTATTATAGTATGTTTGGCGCTGAATTAGAGGATGGAGACAGACCACTTGTTAACTCCATGTGTCATGATGTCTTTTGTAGCAGTCTTACCACAGGAGTTGGAGGCTCCCCTGGGGTTATTCTCTTAGGGAACAGCACCCCCACGTGGTACAAGTGGGAAGGGATAGAAGGAAAAGACTGAGGCTCACTGAAATTACTCCACAGTGCACACAAAGTAGATTATTGTCAGCTTGAACAGACAGGAGCTCGACCCCATTGACTTTGCATTGGTTTGTGGCTAGCTAGCCGGAGCTAGTATGAGGAACAGCATGGATTGTGCTGAGAAAGGACTCTACCGATCAACAACACAATTAGTAAGTAAGATATAAGGCTAGGGTAGTTTTTTTATGCTTTGATCGTCACCAACGGAATATGTTACACAGTACATTACACACATACGCTCCGATCGCAATGAAATAATTCTTGGATCAACGCAAGATTGATACCATATAGCCCTTACCTTGACTAGGATGTACCCCAAAAAGAATATTCCAATTATCTGATCGCCATTCCAAGTATTGATGTCGATCCTGTCGCCAACATAATCCACCAAAGAACATGAATTGGGAGTTTGATTCTTTTTTTTTTAAACTTTGACCAGTCAGCTGGTTCTTTTAGCGTTTATCGCTTTTTCATCGCATTCATACTTGGTCAAGTTCGACCGACAGAAGCAGGCTGAAAGGGTTCAGATGGGGGGGGAAAGACACTCTGGGAAAGGCACGGCTGCCGTCCGGGATTCGAACGCGCTCAGCCCCAGATCCGTGACGAGCACGGTTGTCCACGGCGCTGAAATAGCACTCGCGGTACGTGGTGAGCTACTGGAGCTCCCCGGGAGTTTGATTCTTATCAATCCATGCGTTATAACCGCTCGTCATGCCCGACAAGGAAAAGTCCGCCCGGACCTATATAATCGACGCACATCCCAATACACAGTTTCAAAGGATGTGCAATACCGGCCGCAACCTACCAGGTGGCGGTATTGGACTTTTGCGATCTCAGACCCATTCCCAATGATAACACCAGGCTCCCTGGATGGATAAGGAATGGAAATATCGAATAAAAGAAATAACGATGAAAACCCGACTTTATTCGGGTCTGGCGTCCATTGAGTTAATACAGTATATTCCACTATAGCTATATCTGCACGATTGGGTTAGTTCTTATTTATTTATTCACTGTCATTTGCAGTGTGTGTAATGCTCACAATGCCTCGTTGAGTCATGACTATAAGTATAAATGTAAAACATAATTGATACAAATATGTTGTATTTATTATTATTATTATTTCATTCCGAGGATGTCTGTAGAATCGACGTGAACACAATCACCAATGATTTCTCCCAAATGAAGCCTTTAACCAGTTTAATCACCTGTACATTGTATATTGCTATTGCACTTTACTGTTACATTTACACTCTGGTTGGATGCCAAACTTATTTTCGTTGTATTGTACTTGTGCTGTATTATGACAATACATTTAATCTAATCTAATAAAGTTTTGAGCAGTCACTAATTGCTTTTGCACTACTTGTTATATTATATAATATTATATATAATATTTATAATATTTTATATTTATTTATTATTATATATATTTCCCCCGTAGGGGTCAGCACAACTCCAGATGCAATGCTTAGCCTCTCCTTATAAGGAGCTGGCACGGCGTGTCTGTATGCAAATTCAGGTGTACGAGAACGCGCTTCCAGTTGAAGAATGAGTAACGTTCTTCATTCAGCAGAGTACATTTTGCTCACTTACGAACACCGTTTCACACGTTCAGGCATCCGGAGGAGGATTTTCGTAAATGTGTTTCTACGAACTTCTTACGAAGATACTTGCATACACTTTTAATCATGAGGTCCACTGCTTTTACACTCGTGTTGTTTACCGATAGTGTTTTTACACCCATGTTGTGTAGTGATAGTGTTTTTACACTCATGTTGTGTACTGATACTGTTTTTACACTTATGTTGTGTACTTTTATTGTCTTTTATACCTATTATGTCTGCAATTTATGCATTGTTTTTTATTCTGTCAATTATATGGTGTGTGTGTGTGTGTGTGTCTCTCTCTCTCTCTCTCTCTCTCTCTCTCCAGTGTCTGTGAGCATATCCAACCTCTACCCCGGCTGTGAGAACGTTAGTGTTCGGAGCCGTAGCATGATGTTTGAGCCCAGCTTGACCAAGGGGGTGCTGGAGGTCTTCTCCCCCGTCCACGGCAGCCTGTCCTCGGCTGACGACCAGGCCACCAAGGCCATCGACATCCAGAACGCCAACATCAACGGTCAGTGTTGGGTTTGCTTCACTTTTTACACGTGAGTTTATAACAAGTGTAATGAAATGGAGCAGGGAGCAGCTGATGAGGTTCAATCAAGGAAAATGCAAATCTAGCCTAGCTTAGCTCAAATGAATGGAACAGCTAGCTTAGCTGTTGGCCAACTCCCAGAGTTTTGAGCTAGGCTAGGGGTCCATATCCACTTTCCATTAATTTGTGCCAAGCTAGGCTAGCTTGCAGCTGTATAGCTTTCTACTGAACGCACAGAGATGAATTGGTATCGGGGCGCCCCGGTTGCGTGTAGCTTAATCCCAGCGGAAGAGTGCAAGAGCGCTTCCGCATTTTGCCCTGATTGGCCGCGGTAACGCCCTCCAAATGCGCATTTTCTTTCCCCCCGCTCAGACGCCGAAATGGAATGCATGTAGTACATTGCAACACAACGCAGCATTTCCGCGTACATTGCAACGTAACACAACGCAGCTGTCAACTGTACTTTACATATTATCCAAACGAGGACCACATAATGTTATTTCCCTGTACATTGTAACGTTAACACAACGCAGCTGTCAACTGTACTTTACATATTATGGAATACATATATTATCGCGACGCGATTCACTCGCTGTCAACTGTACTTTACATATTATCCAAACGAGGACCACATAATGTTATTTCCCTGTACATTGTAACGTTAACACAACGCAGCTGTCAACTGTACTTTACATATTATGGAATACATGTATATTATCGCGACGCGATTCACTCGCAACGCCATAATGTTATTTCCCTGTACATTGTAACGATAACACAATGCAGCTGTCAACTTTACTTTGTAACATTGTTTTTTCGGTCATTCATAAAATTGATTGAATGAAATTGATTGAATGAAAATAACAGATTGCAGAATGGGTACAATACAGTACGGCTCAATACACACAATTGTTAAGGGGATGCAGACCAGAGAAAGACTTTCGTCTTGTTTACATCAGGGTCCCCCATTTTCAATTCATCAGGACATAATGACATACAGATAAACTGACAGCCCTAATTACAACCTTTATTTAATGGTTAATATTTTGATAAAAGGTAATTTACTATATTTGTATGGCATTTACACTTAAAGTAGAAAAACAAAAGTAATCTGTAAAATAATAGTGAATTTCCTGTGAAAAAACATTTATTTTGTACAGTACGTTACACACACAAATGCTACATTATGACAAATTTAACAAAGAAAGTATATTTAGATTCAAAGACTATTTTAATAGCTTTCTTTGAATACACGGTTTCTCTCCTGTGACGTACAAATGTTCAACAAAACCGCCAACATTGACTCAGCTAGACCTCTTTGTTATATCTGCAGCGCTAACAGAAATAAAAACAACCCAGGCCTATGTTAAAGTGCAGCTTGGCTTAGAGGATAATGTCTTGTATGAACTACCAGTAATATAAATCATATTAACAACAAAAATGTGTTACGCCTTGTCATGTACAGAGGTCTATTGACCATACAAGATAGTAATCTGGGCACGTGTTACATGAGCAAAAAACAACCCCCTCAGTAGAAAAATGCTTCTCAAAACAGTCCCGGGTAGGCAGATAGTAAACAAAGACGTTTTCAGATGGTAAATTGTATTTATTAGGTGTGGGGCTTCCAACCCACGGCCTGTTCCCCAAGGGGGAAAAGGGGATGTTATTAGGGGATTTCAACCCTAGATCACAATAGTCAAGTTAGACCGCGCTCACAAGTACTCACACTGGGTGCTGTAATCCCATAAAGTTCAGTATAACAAAGCAGGATAGCCGGACCAGCACTCACAGGTTCAATGTTTTTTTAATTGGCAGCCTGAATCAAAGCAGACATGTTTCGGACTAATGTCCTTCTTCAGTGGTATGGCTAGCACTGGAAATGCATTCAAGGTGATGATTAAATACACCTGGCAGGTAAATGACACGGCAGGAAATGACATCACAACGCAGGTGTGCCTATGCAATATGACTAAATGAATGACCTATCAAAATAGAGTACAATCATAATTTATACATATGTATAGATATATCTATATCTATCATCAATAAATATTTATAAACAATACAATACAAAACGAAACAAAATTACCAGAAACTTGATAACATATAACATGCCCTTTCATTTATAGGGCTAATTGAGCCACTTTACTTGAATTGAATTAATTAATTTCAAATTATCCATAGGGCATCTAGTTTGGCAACAAACAACATCTTAAATCAGACCAGAAATAACAATGTGGGAGTAAGGAGGTTAAAGGAAACAGGTTAAGACGTTCTCTTCATTCATACCTTTAGGTTCGATACAATTAAACAGGTGGATATAATAACATTCACGTTGCAGCAGCAGCTTGTGTCTGTCTCCACCTCGCGCTGGCCTGAGTACTAGCTCTAGTCCCATATATTTGAGGTCGTTGACGGTATGCTTACACTTAGAGAAATGCCGAGCTACCGATGACTTGACATCTAAATTCCTCACAGCACATTTGTGTTCACTTATTCTTGATTTAAAGGCTCTCGTTGTTTTGCCCACATAGGAAAAATTACAAGGACATTTTAGCAAATACACCAGATTGGATGAATTACACGTTATCCGTCCTTTGACTCGGATATTTTTCCCCGTTTTTGGATGTGCGAAAAATTTATCTTTAATCATACCCTGGCACTGAACACAGGATTGGCAGGGAAAATTTCCGTCTGGGATGTTGGACATAAAATGAGAAGGTTTCTTTAAGGGCAAATCAGTTTTGACTAGGAGATTAGATAAATTTGCTTGTCTCTTGTAAAAATAGTTAGGCGAATGCTGAAACGCTGTCCCTATGAGAGGGTCGGACTGCAGAATATGCCAATGTTTATTGACAATAGTCCGCGTGTCTCTCGTAATAGGGCTGTAAGTAGACACGAAAGATACTTTGTCAGGTTTATCTTCTTTCTTTCTGGGGGTAAACAACGTGGCCCTGTCGATATGCTTGGTTTTATTAAAGGCTTTTAGTGTCAAATCAGCACTATATCCTCTCTCGTGGAAACTGCCACGGAGTACCTTTGCTTGTGCAATAAATGTATCGTCAGTATCACATATTCTCTTATAGCGAAGTATTTGGCTATAAGGAAGACTGTTCTTCAAGGCTGGGGTGTGATAACTAGAATAATGTAAGAACGAGTTACGATCCGTCTCCTTTTTAAAAACCTCTGTGTGTAATGAGATGCCATCTGGGGCTTTCTTGATCAAAACATCGAGGAAGGGTAAATTATACATATCAAACTTTAATGTAAACTTTATCGTTCTTCTACAGGAGTTCAGGTACTCAAGGAAGGCAAAAAGTTCGGATGAT
The DNA here is from genome assembly GCF_963971535.1 of Notolepis coatsorum. Classification (NCBI taxonomy): domain Eukaryota; kingdom Metazoa; phylum Chordata; class Actinopteri; order Aulopiformes; family Paralepididae; genus Notolepis; species Notolepis coatsorum. The sequence continues at coordinate 5,757,189 of NC_140166.1, forward strand.
GAACCAGACCAAATAAAAAACAGATCGTCAATATAGCGCATATACGATTTGACACATTTCTCAAACGGGTTATTATTAAAGATATGATCCACTTCATATTTGGACATATAAAGATTGGCTAGGTTCACAGCGGCTGGAGAGCCCATGCTGAGGCCTCTGTTTTGTAAATAGTATTTATCTTGGAATCTAAAATAGTTTCTAGTTAGAACTAGATCCGTTAAACTAACCAGCGCTTCTGTAGGGGGGAGTAATACTTCCCTCGAGTTTAAATAAAAACTCAGCGCGTCCAGCGCATCTGCATGTGGAATGCTGGGGTAAAGGCTGACTACATCTATGGTAACTAGTAAGTCTGTAGGACTAATGTTGCAGGACGAGAGCCTGTTCAAAAAAGTAGTAGTATCCTTCAAGTAACCACGCTGAGAAGAGGCCAAATCCTTAATATGCGCATCAATGAACTGAGAGATTTTTTCTGTGGCAGAGCCAATACCGGAAACAATAGGTCTACCAGGAGGGTTAATCATATCCTTATGGATTTTAGGTAAAGTGTAAATAATAGGAGTAACCGGGTACTCTACGAACATAAACTTTATGGGATTACAGCACCCAGTGTGAGTACTTGTGAGCGCGGTCTAACTTGACTATATTGATTCAAAGCTACCCAAATAGCTTTCGAGACCTGCAGCTCCAAACATTTTTCTACGAACCCAATTCCCTGGAGGACGACAGCAGCTCATACTGCTAAACATGGAGAAAAGAGGCTTTGCTTTTTCCAAGGGGGAAAGCGACAGAATCTGCAGCTTATTCCCAGTGCCAGAGAGTTCGGCACCTGCTCCACCCAAAGGAAGAGAAGCACTGGCCTTGTCGCTCTCAAGTCTAAGGCAGAGAGAGACGCGTACCCTACTCCACGGTACGACCCTCACCAATTACTGGCAGGATGCCATTATACCGAGGGGCCTTCGCATCAACAAAGAACCCACGCTGGGAAGAGATTCACCTGAGTTCTGTGAAAAGTGGTGTTCGATCCTGGATAAGTGTTCCATGGATCTACTGCTTTTAATCATAGATAATGAAGGCTCTAAATTAGCCAAAGTCAGAGAGGATCTTGCCTTGTTAGAGGAAGAAATTAAAACTATTCTAACCCCTGACCAACTGACCGAACTGCTCGTGTCAGTGAACCAGAAACTTGATAAGTATAAACAGGACATCGAACTGCACAAGAGAGCCAAGAGGAGAAGAGATGTTCAAGACTACGCAACACATATGGTGTATCCATGGCTCCACAATCCACCTTCCAGGAACCGCAGGCCGACTTGGCAGCCCAGAGACAGGCAACGACATACCGACTCCTCCTCCACAGCGGTGAGCTCCGACGAGGCGCCCTCTCAGCCAGGCAGATACCCGCTCCGGAGCCAGTCTGTTTTTCGAGGCGAGCAGGACGCTCCGCTCCCGCCCCGACCGGAGAGAGAACCCATAGGAAGACGAGGCGGGGCCAGAGGAAAAAATCCACGGTTCCGGTGATGAGCATTACATCTAACATTGTCAACATTTCAGATGTATTATTGAGCGACCCACATCATAATATCCTGTCTAAAGGTTTATCTTTTGTACCAGCCCGCAAGGTGGATGCATTTACTACTAAGGTAGAACTATTTAAGTTTTTTAGAAATATTAAGTTGAAAGCATTTTATGCCAGAGGGTTTGATAAGAGAACTCAATACGCTAATGAAAATGTGTTGATAAGTGATGATGATGCTGATGCTAGGCCTGAGATAGAGCCAGACACCTTTAAAAGAAAAGTATTTAAACCCCGTAGTCTGTTTACTCCCCATCTCAATCCTCCCTCAGTTGAAACTTTCTGCAGATTAGTACAAAATGATGTCCTTAAGTTATGTGAGACCAGTCACAAAGCCCATCTTTATCCAAATTTACTTGAATCGGAGTCTGCAGCACTGAAGGAGCTCATGAAGAAGGAAGATTTAATTTTTAGAAAAGCTGACAAGGGGTCTGGTATCGTGCTCCAAAACAAGAGCTCGTATATATCTGAGATAAACAGACAATTGAATGAGATTGAGGTATATACCCTTCTAAATTCAGACCCTGTGTTCAGATTTTCTACGGAAATCAAAACGGTCCTTAAAAGCCTGAGATTGTCTGAGGCAATTACAGAAAATGAATTCAAGTTTATGTTCGTAGAGTACCCGGTTACTCCTATTATTTACACTTTACCTAAAATCCATAAGGATATGATTAACCCTCCTGGTAGACCTATTGTTTCCGGTATTGGCTCTGCCACAGAAAAAATCTCTCAGTTCATTGATGCGCATATTAAGGATTTGGCCTCTTCTCAGCGTGGTTACTTGAAGGATACTACTACTTTTTTGAACAGGCTCTCGTCCTGCAACATTAGTCCTACAGACTTACTAGTTACCATAGATGTAGTCAGCCTTTACCCCAGCATTCCACATGCAGATGCGCTGGACGCGCTGAGTTTTTATTTAAACTCGAGGGAAGTATTACTCCCCCCTACAGAAGCGCTGGTTAGTTTAACGGATCTAGTTCTAACTAGAAACTATTTTAGATTCCAAGATAAATACTATTTACAAAACAGAGGCCTCAGCATGGGCTCTCCAGCCGCTGTGAACCTAGCCAATCTTTATATGTCCAAATATGAAGTGGATCATATCTTTAATAATAACCCGTTTGAGAAATGTGTCAAATCGTATATGCGCTATATTGACGATCTGTTTTTTATTTGGTCTGGTTCATCATCCGAACTTTTTGCCTTCCTTGAGTACCTGAACTCCTGTAGAAGAACGATAAAGTTTACATTAAAGTTTGATATGTATAATTTACCCTTCCTCGATGTTTTGATCAAGAAAGCCCCAGATGGCATCTCATTACACACAGAGGTTTTTAAAAAGGAGACGGATCGTAACTCGTTCTTACATTATTCTAGTTATCACACCCCAGCCTTGAAGAACAGTCTTCCTTATAGCCAAATACTTCGCTATAAGAGAATATGTGATACTGACGATACATTTATTGCACAAGCAAAGGTACTCCGTGGCAGTTTCCACGAGAGAGGATATAGTGCTGATTTGACACTAAAAGCCTTTAATAAAACCAAGCATATCGACAGGGCCACGTTGTTTACCCCCAGAAAGAAAGAAGATAAACCTGACAAAGTATCTTTCGTGTCTACTTACAGCCCTATTACGAGAGACACGCGGACTATTGTCAATAAACATTGGCATATTCTGCAGTCCGACCCTCTTATAGGGACAGCGTTTCAGCATTCGCCTAACTATTTTTACAAGAGACAAGCAAATTTATCTAATCTCCTAGTCAAAACTGATTTGCCCTTAAAGAAACCTTCTCATTTTATGTCCAACATCCCAGACGGAAATTTTCCCTGCCAATCCTGTGTTCAGTGCCAGGGTATGATTAAAGATAAATTTTTCGCACATCCAAAAACGGGGAAAAATATCCGAGTCAAAGGACGGATAACGTGTAATTCGTCCAATCTGGTGTATTTGCTAAAATGTCCTTGTAATTTTTCCTATGTGGGCAAAACAACGAGAGCCTTTAAATCAAGAATAAGTGAACACAAATGTGCTGTGAGGAATTTAGATGTCAAGTCATCGGTAGCTCGGCATTTCTCTAAGTGTAAGCATACCGTCAACGACCTCAAATATATGGGACTAGAGCTAGTACTCAGGCCAGCGCGAGGTGGAGACAGACACAAGCTGCTGCTGCAACGTGAATGTTATTATATCCACCTGTTTAATTGTATCGAACCTAAAGGTATGAATGAAGAGAACGTCTTAACCTGTTTCCTTTAACCTCCTTACTCCCACATTGTTATTTCTGGTCTGATTTAAGATGTTGTTTGTTGCCAAACTAGATGCCCTATGGATAATTTGAAATAAATTAATTCAATTCAAGTAAAGTGGCTCAATTAGCCCTATAAATGAAAGGGCATGTTATATGTTATCAAGTTTCTGGTAATTTTGTTTCGTTTTGTATTGTATTGTTTATAAATATTTATTGATGATAGATATAGATATATCTATACATATGTATAAATTATGATTGTACTCTATTTTGATAGGTCATTCATTTAGTCATATTGCATAGGCACACCTGCGTTGTGATGTCATTTCCTGCCGTGTCATTTACCTGCCAGGTGTATTTAATCATCACCTTGAATGCATTTCCAGTGCTAGCCATACCACTGAAGAAGGACATTAGTCCGAAACATGTCTGCTTTGATTCAGGCTGCCAATTAAAAAAACATTGAACCTGTGAGTGCTGGTCCGGCTATCCTGCTTTGTTATACTGAACCCTAGATCACACAAAGGGAAAAAGGTAAGGGGAGGACAAACCCGGTACACATACAGACAAACAGCAACAGTAGGAATCAAATGATAAGGCCAATCATATAGATGTGCTCCCCCATGAATGTGTCAATTTACACAGAGGCCAATCTATATATATATACCTGGTAGCAACGCTAGCAGAGACACCTACCAGGTAGCAGTGTGAACAGAAGGAACACACAGTCCCATATAATTATGGAGACAAGGCCAATATAATACAACAGGGAAAAATAGAGCATAGTTCCACCACAGTGGCAACCACAGGCAACCTCCAACACCGTGATCACCGGCAAGTGACACAATAAGGCGCCGAGACGTGTGTGTGCTGTCAGGTATTTGGCTACCCATCCCTCTCGAGATTGATTGCCATCAGCTGTCATTCATCAGGCAATCAGCACTCTTCAGTAGGGATGGGCAGCACCTGACAGGGAGAGAAGAGACAGCATTACTCTCATGTTCACACACACACACACATCATATACAAAACAACACATTAAATATACTAACCTGATGTTCAGAAGGTGTCATAAATACAGTAATAATGGTAATGACCAACCCAGGTACGTCACACGCCTTCATGTCAGATGATTTTCAAAAAGGAAAATGTACTCTGTCGTCTACTCTACGCCATCCTAGGTTGTCAAAGTGGGCAGGGGTGAGGTGGGTTCTAGACCCATGTTACTGACCAGACACTCTATATCAGTGATGTCTGTTTACTGCAGAGTGGCAGCGCTAACAGAAATAAAAACAACCCAGGCCTATGTTAAAGTGCAGCTTGGCTTAGAGGATAATGTCTTGTATGAACTACTCAATCAATCATGTACCTCGGCGCGGCTGAATAACAGTAGCAGTGATCGCCTGCTGCGTCCATCGCGTGTATATATGTGTGCTAATATGGCGCGTTAGCGTTAATATGTGATTAATATGAACCAAAGCGTGTTAATATGTGATTAATATGATCGCCTGCTGCGTCCATCGCGTGTATATATGTGTGCTAATATGGCGCGTTAGCGTTAATATGTGATTAATATGAACCACAGCGTCAGCCGCGGATATATAGGCGAGGCGACTGAGGCAGCCGCCTTAGGGCCCGCGGGGGGTCTAGGGCCCGGGCCCGGCCCGGGACTGAATGGAGTTGCCGTTCGTTCGTGGGACTGGATGACAGACTGCATTGCGCCATGCCCCGGGGCCCGGGTCCTATGTTCCCCGGGCCCCCTATGTTTCCCATGTTCCAAAAGGGTCCTATGTTCCCCGGGCCCCCTATGTTTCCCATGTTCCAAAAGGGTTCTATGTTCTCCGGGCCCCCTATGTTCTCCCTATGTTTTCCCGGTAGCGATAAAGGCTCGCCCCAGGCTCGCCACAGCAGTGGATGGATTTAAAAGATAGGGCACTTTTATAGATAATTTATTTGTATCGCAACGGAGTCATGGATCTAGTCGTGCCACGTAGCATTATGTCGAATAAATTCAAATAGAATAAACAAGTCTAAAACAAAGACTTTTAAACGAAGTTTAGCCTATTAAATCATTTTATAAGCGTTCGTTTATTTGTGGTCTGCGTGAGAACACTGAAGCAACAATCTGCAGAACACCAGCCCTCCCCTCCCCTCCCCTCCCCTCCCCTCCTCTCCTCTCCTCTCCTCTCCTCTCCTCTCCTCTCCTCTCCTCTCCTCTCCTCTCCTCTCCTCTCTCTGTCCCCTCTCTGTCCCCACGCTGTCAGGCTTGATTGATTGATTGATTGAAAACTTTATTAAACGAATGCTTATAAAATGATTTAATAGGCTAAACTTCGTTTAAAAGTCTTTGTTTTAGACTTGTTTATTCTATATGAATTTTGTCTACATAATGCTACGTGGCACGACTAGATCCGTGACTCCGTTGCGATACAAATTAATTATCTATAAAAGGCTTTTAAATCCACTGTTGTGGCGAGCCTGGGGCCTGCTTTATATAGCTGCTGCAGTGCAGAGAACACTCTCCGTGGTGCTGAAACGTTTTTCCTGTTTTATTCCACTATTCCAGGAATTTCCAGAATTGTGTGCGAGAGATATTGGGATCATAGGAGAGAGATGGGAGAGAGACCTGCATGACCAAGCTTGGCTTCACAGTAGAAGAGAGAAGACAAAAGCGATTTGATCACTTTATTTTTTTATGACCCTCCATGCTCCGTGACCTTCCTTATTGAAGCGTTCTTATTAATGTCCGTGTTGCGCACACGTGGGAGGAGGGAGGGATGTCCCGGTGCCGGGTCAGGTGGTGTGGGTGGGGGGGGGGAGGGGGGGGGGGGGCCCGAGCTGGCCCGAGCTGTCAAGAGCTGTCAATCTCGCCTCAGGGCCCGTGGGGCATTCCAACCGCCACTGCACAGCGTGTTAATATGTGATTAATATGAACCAAAGCGGCGAACCAAGCGGGGATCTCATGCGCATGCGCACGCGCGAGCACCTGGGCGAAGGAAAAGGAAATGCGCATTACCGTACTGGCGTATGGCGAAGAATGCGGAAGCGCTCTTGCACTCTTCCGCTGGGATTAAGCTACACGCGCCCCGGTTGCGCACCACGTATATATATGCTTGTAGCGTAATCGCAATGTCCTGGGTTCGAATCCGGCCCAGGACATGTGTTGCATGTCCTGCCCATCTCTCTCTCTCCCAATTTCCAAACTGTCCTGTCAATAAAATGCACTTAAAAATGTCCTTAAAAATATATTTAAAAAAAAAAAAGAGAGATGAATTGGTATTTTATCTTCTTGTCTGACTCTGGAGAAGACGGTAAGCGCATGTTCCATAATGTTGGTGTGTTCCTTTTTAAATGCACAGTGTCTGTATTTCTCGTACAGGCGTGGGGGACTTCAGTGTGTGGGAGTTCTCGGGCAACCCGGTGTTCTACTGCACCTACGACTACTTTGCGGCCAACGACCCGACGGCCATCCACCTGGTCCTGTTCAACCTGGAGGAGAGCTACGAGACCCAGCTCAGCCACCTCACCTACTGGCTCAGCATGCTCAAGGCACTCACACTGCCACACCACCACATCGGTGAGGGGAGGTGTTGGATAGGTTGGGAAGATGGACAGATCATTGAGTGGATGGATGGAGCCATGGATGGATGGATGGATGGATGGATGGATGGATGGATGGATGGATGGATGGATGGATGATGGAGAGATGGGTGGGTGGATAAAAGTATGGACGGGTAGATGGATGATGGAGGGACAGACGGCATTCTAGTCCTACTTTCTAGACAGTAGACACTGCGGTTTATCACTTCTCCTTCATACCTGTCCCCCTATGTCTATTGTGTCACTGTCCTCTATATGTCTATTGTTTTACTGTCCCTGTCCTCCTATGTCTCTATTGTTTCACTGTCCCTGTCCTCCTATGTCTCTATTGTCTCACTGTCCCTGTCCTCCTATGTCTCTATTGTTTCACTGTCCCTGTCCTCCTATGTCTCTATTGTTTCACTGTCCCTGTCCTCCTATGTCTCTATTGTCTCACTGTCCCTGTCCTCCTATGTCTCTATTGTTTCACTGTCCCTGTCCTCCTATGTCTCTATTGTTTCACTGTCCCTGTCCTCCTATGTCTCTATTGTTTCACTGTCCCTGTCCTCCTATGTCTCTATTGTTTCACTGTCCCTGTCCTCTTATGTCTCTATTGTCTCACTGTCTCTGTCCTCCTATGTCTCTATTGCCTCACTGTCCCTGTCCTCCTATGTCTCTATTGTTTCACTGTCCCTGTCCTCCTATGTCTCTATTGTCTCACTGTCCCTGTCCTCCTATGTCTCTATTGTTTCACTGTCCCTGTCCTCCTATGTCTCTATTGTCTCACTGTCCCTGTCCTCCTATGTCTCTATTGTTTCACTGTCCCTGTCCTCCTATGTCTCTATTGTTTCACTGTCCCTGTCCTCCTATGTCTCTATTGTTTCACTGTCCCTGTCCTCCTATGTCTCTATTGTCTCACTGTCCCTGTCCTCCTATGTCTCTATTGTTTCACTGTCCCTGTCCTCCTATGTCTCTATTGTTTCACTGTCCCTGTCCTCCTATGTCTCTATTGTTTCACTGTCCCTGTCCTCTTATGTCTCTATTGTTTCACTGTCCCTGTCCTCCTATGTCTCTATTGTCTCACTGTCTCTGTCCTCCTATGTCTCTATTGTCTCACTGGTGCAAAGGTGCAATATGTAATGATAACAACCCTAGCACCAGTTTATTTATTCTCGAAAAAGGGACATTGAGGTTTTACCCTAATTTTCAATGTCGTTGAGATTACAAATACAAACGGTTACATACTGAGGTAGGGAGGTTTGTGATCATGTTCTTAAATTGTCCATAGGATAGTGGGATATTGATTTTTAGAGTGAGATGAATATCATTCCAGGATGCTGGTGCATCAAAACAAAAGGCAGACTAACCAAGTTGAGACTGAACTCGTAGGACCTTAACATAATGAGTGCCTCGCATCATGAGCATCTTATACCTCTCACTGCCAGTGCTGTAAGCCTATGGAGTCGCTCACCTTCTTTGCAGGGCTATAACTTTTTAAATATTATAGCTATATCGACATTACTATGGCCCATTCAACATCGGGTATCTATCGTTCCCGATGTGGGAACGTTATATTTTCCCATTCATACATTGTCGTGTGTAATACCGTCGTGAATATAAGTATGTTTTTAGAGTGTAGAGCAGTAATTCCTAGAACGCGAGTTATAAAACTCGTTATTGGTAGGGATGTTCCGATCACGTGATCGGGATTGGGGGCCGATCACATGATTTTCAGAAGATCGGGATCAGGAAAACAAAATCGGGAAAAAAATATATTTTTTAATATATATATTTTTTATTTTTTATTATTCAACAAACATGACCATGTTCACGTCTTAAACTCATACTGAGGCCTTAGTTTTGGTTTTAAATTACATATCATCATTCATTTATTTATTGTATCATCAGATCAGAGAGTGCGAGCCTCGTGTCTGAGTCAAGATGGATAAGCTAACAGATAAAATAGTAAAGGGAGAGCTTTTGAAAAGTTCCCAATGCATCTGGGAAAGCTGCATTTTTGAAGCATTTTGACCGCAGGGAGAAGAACGCTCGAGGAGAGGGGAACAGCTCTGAAGCCATCAACGGTGGATGATGCAATTATTTTTATCCACAACGCCCGCAAATGAACAGCGGACCGAAGTGGTTCATTGGTTTTTTGTAGGGATGTCCGATATTATCGGCCGACCGATATTATCGGCCGATATCGGCAGTAAAATGTGATATCGGAAAATATCGGTATCGATAAAAAAAAAAAAAAAAAAATAACAATTTTTTTTTTTTTTTTTTTTTTTTTTTACCTTTATTTACCCAGGCAAGCAAGTAAGAACCCATTCTTATTTTATTTATTGTCAAAAGTATGCATGTTGGTTTAATTCAACAACAAGAGATATGTAATGTTAATTTTTACTTTTTTAATTATCATATTTTGCACAGATAATGCTTACATTTAGAAAGCCTTTTGAATGCATCCAGTGAAATTATTAGTTACCTGAAATTATTCAGTTTTTTTGGGGGGAAACCCTGCATATATCGGTATCGGTTGATATCGGTATCGGTATCGGTATCGAAATTAAGAGTTGGACAATATCGGATTATCGGTATCGGTAAAAAAGCCAATATCGAGCATCCCTAGTTTTTTTGTTCTTGGATTTAGCCGGTTGGCGACGTTTTGTTAACGTTGTTCAATGCAAGAGGTTTTTGTTGCTGATGTGACATTCATCAACAGAGAAGTGGTGAGTCCTGATTTACTACAATTAATTGGCTGCTGGTTTATGAGTGTTTTTGGTATGCTTTTGTGTCATGAATCATGATGACATTCATGTTTTAGTCTGTGTCTGCAGTGTGGGGGCATTTAATTGTTGCTGTTCAGCTGTTGTTAACTGCGGAGCTATGTCGTTATTCGCTTTGTGAGGATTATCGTCGGCATTTCAGACCAAAATGGAGCAAATCATTACATAAGTCGAACACTGTGAATGTATACTAATGTGCAAACAGATTGAAACTTTTAATACTTCTCGTATGAAGGGGCTCAGGATGAATGTAATGTGAGCCACCGTGCTCGAGGCGGGGCTATTGAGGCAACACAGGGCAAAAATGCGTCAAATTGGTTACTAATGTGAAAGATCGGATCGGGAAAGATCGGTATTGGCAGATACTCAAAATCACATGATCGGGGTTCGGATCAGGAGCCAGAAAATGCGATCGGGACATCCTTAGTTATTGGCATTATTAGATTGGCGGCCAATAACGAGTATACTCTGAGTATACTCGTTATTGGCGCAGAAACGGTTAAGTGTAAGTCAATAATTTCAGTCGGTCAGATAAGGACCATCATTCCAACCTAGCATCAATGTAATAACTGGTGGCAATTTTCAATGAATGACTTTAAAGATAAACAGATACTAATGTCTATTTTGTCTTTCTGGTCAGACCAACCCACCTTATCATACAGGAGGCAATGCTGAGTAACTATCACCATTAATTAATCTAAAAGCAGAATGAAAGTGCACTCTGCCATGTCTATGGTTAAAGGTGCACTCTACCATGTCTAGGGGTTAAAGGTGCATGTTGCCGTGTCTAATGCACTCTGTTACTTAGAAATCGGCCTTGCCTATATTATTACCTACTATGCTAATATGTCTTTACTACTAATATACACTCAAGACTGTAGCACTCAAGTTCGACAATGTTACTGACCCTTAGCTGCCAGAGTTGTACCCTTCGTGCTGACTTGTTGTACAGAACTTGAAAGTCGCTTTGGATAAAAGCATCAGCTAAATTACTAAATGAAAATATATCTGAGAATTGTTTCACTTCTCTGGCTCTCCGAAAACTACATAGTACACCTTTAATTGCATTAGAGTGTAAAATGTGTATGTGTAAAAAACTGGCCCCGGTATTCACTGACATCTTCAACCTGTCCTTGGAACAGGCTGTCATCCCCACCTGTCTGAAGAAGTCCACCATCATCCCTGTACCCAAAAAATCTACGCCCGCTTGCCTCAACGACTACCGCCCTGTAGCCCTCACCTCCATAGCCATGAAGTGCTTTGAGAAGCTAGTGAAGGGCTACATATGTTCCTCCCTCCCCATCAACCTGGACCCTCTGCAATTTGCATATCGCCCCAACAGGTCCACGGAGGACGCCATAGCCCATGTGCTGCACACAGCAGCATCACACCTGCACAAGAGGCAGGGGAACTATGTGAGAATGCTGTTCATTGACTACAGCTCAGCATTCAATACCATAGTCCCCTCCAAACTCATAGCCAAGCTCAGGGACCTGGGCTTGAACTATGACCTCTGCCAGTGGGTCTTGGACTTCCTGACGGGCAGACCCCAGGTGGTAAGAGCAGGCAACTGCACCTCCTCATCCATCACGCTCAACATAGGGGCCCCCCAGGGCTGTGTTCTGAGCCCCCTCCTCTACTCCCTGTACACACATGACTGCGTAGCACAGCGGAACAACAACACCATCATCAAATTTGCTGATGACACAGTAGTGGTGGGCCTGATCTCTGCCAACGACGAAAGGGCCTACCTGGAAGAGGTAGAGAACCTGTCACAGTGGTGTCAGGAGAACTGCCTCTCCCTGAACGTCAGCAAAACAAAAGAGATGATTGTGGACTTCAGGAGGTCGGGGATCAAGGACTACAGCCCCCTCAGCATCGACGGGGCACCGGTTGAGAGAGTGAACAGTTTCAAGTACCTCGGAGCCCACATATCCGAGGATTTGACATGAACCACACACATTGACAGTGTTGTGAAGAAGGCACGACAACGCCTCTACTTCCTCAGGCGCCTAAGGAAGTTCCAAGTCAGTCAGAAGATCCTTAGGAACTTCTACTCATGTACAATAGAGAGCATCCTGACTGGCAACATCACCTCCTGGTTTGGGAATAGCACTGCACAAGACCGTAGCCGACTACAAAGAGTGACACGTTCAGCCGAACGCACAATTGGAGGGGGGCTTCCCACCCTCCAGAACATTTACAACAAGCGGTGCAAGGGGAAGGCTAAGAGAATTATTAAGGACTCGAGCCACCCGAACAACTGCCTCTTTGAACTGCTGCGGTCAGGCAAGCGATACCGGAGTCTTAAGGCGAGCACAGAAAGACTCAGAAGAAGCTTCTATCCCCAGGCCATCAGGCTGCTAAACGAACAATAAACACCATCAAATGCACACACCACACGCACACACTCACTTAAACAAACAACACACTGCAGCACCCACTCTCCACACTTTAGATCACACAAACACACTTTATATGTATTGATAAAGGATTTGCACTACAACTCGTACACCTACTGTAAATTGTACCTAAATTGCACCTCATCCCATTTCTGCCTTGCACTATATAGTATTGTATATTAGTACACTGCACAGTATTGTATATTATATGGTAACTCAGTTACGTCTATTCTGCATCGAACATTGTACATATGTCTATACTGAACACTGTGACCTCATTTTTTTTTACTTCTAATTTACATGCTATACTATGTTATTTTATTTCATACTTATCTTGTCTTGCACAGTCTCTGGAGCGTAACAGTAAGAAGCATTTTGTATAAAAGTATTCTGTACTTCTGTATGACAACTATTAAAGAAACTTGAAACTTGAATGTCTGTTACCTTTTTTTGGTAAAAGTCTGACATTTTATCTGGTGCTTGCCATGTACAGTAAGTAAGGCATTACTGCAGGGAGTAATAGATTACATGTTACATTATGGATATCGACACATATGACCACTATGTATTAACCTCTTATCCCCAAGATAGTAAGCTCTTATCCTGAAGCTATTAAGCTCTTATCCCCAAGATATTAAGCTCTTATCCTGAAGATAGTAAGCTCTTATCCTGAAGATAGTAAGCTCTTATCCTGAAGATATTAAGCTCTTATCCCCAATATATTAAGCTCTTATACTGAAGATATTAAGCTCTTATCCTGAATATAGTAAGCTCTTATCCTGAAAATATTTAGCTCTTATCCCCAAGATATTAAGCTCTTATCCGGAAGATATTAAGCTCTTATCCGGAAGATATTAAGCTCTTATCCTGAAGATATTAAGCTCTTATCCTGAAGATATTAAGCTTTTATCCGGAAGATATTAAGCTCTTATCCTACCTCTCCAATTACATCATCAAGTTCGCAGACGATACCACAGTTGTGGGTCTCATAACAAACAACAATGAGTCTGCTAGGGCTGTCCCCGACTAAGGATTTGGATAGTCGACTATGATTGGCCAAAATTTGCCGTTAGCCGACTATTAGTCGCCAAAAAAAAATATATTTTTTTTTTATCATTCCATTTGGGCTGTGGGGGGTGCTTAATGTCTGAAGGAGTCGACTGAAGGCTTCTTGTCAAAATCAAATCAAATTTATTTGTAAGGCCCGACAACCAGGGCTCCAGACTAACTTTTTTCACCACCGTCCCAGAACCGTCCCGAAATACAATTTTAACCGTCCCAAAATGAATGTCACCGTCCCAAAAATCAAATGTTGTTTCTTTACTTTGGTTTTGTCGTCTATAGTAGTCTATATTGCCATAAGAAACACCATTCAGAGAATTAAGGGGAGAATAAATTGATTTAGTCAAAAGGCTCCCAAGTGGAAAGATTTCACAAGAATAATTATGATTAAAAATAAATATATATATATATATATATATATATATATATATATATATATATATATATATATATATATATATATAAACGTGTTTAACAAGGTGCTAGTATAGGGATATTTGGTCACGGTGCACGGTTCAACCAATTGGAGCCATGTTGATTATTCCTTCCATAGGAAAATATATTTGTATTTTATTTTGTTTTAGTTTTTTTTGTTATTACAAATGTGTGTGTTTATGGTTGAAAATGTTAGAGATAAATAAAGATCAAATCAAATCTAACTGAATAAGTTATCCCTCTTCTAACAAGAAAGAAAAACGTCGTTTAGCTTTAAACTATATAATGTCATTGCGTCCAGAGATTCCACCTTTGATAACTAAAGTAATGACACTTGACTAGTAATGAAACATGTCCCTTAGATTGTGCTGTCCTCCTGGTCGAACTGCTGCTAAATTCCAGATGGCCCTCACTGAATATGGATTCATTGTGTAGCTGAAGTGAAGTTTGCCTATAGCCTGTCGTCTATTTCTCCGCGTTCGTTTCGATAAATGTAACGTTATGCCAATTAACTTGCAATGGTAGTAACATTACGTGTTAGTATAGAATCGAATCGAAATCCTTTAATAATCCCGAGGGAAATTCGGCACTACAGAGCAGACTATGTATCGCTCACATTGAACAACAATAAACATTTAGGTCAATATAGGACTAAAATAGCAATAACAATATAATAATATTAACAATAAGAATAAAATAGTGAACTATGGATTAATCAGTGGCAGTCTGATACGTTAGTCAGTAACGTTAGCTATAATAAGCAGCTATAACTAGAACGCGTCGATAACTATACAGTTCCAATAGACTAACATTACACTTCTGTGATTTAAATGTGTCCTCACCTTAGACTCAGGCCCTGGGCCTGGGGTAGTATTGCTGGATGTGGATGCAGTTCCTTGTTGGTCAGTTTGGGACTGTTCTCCATCTTCTGCTGTGTTCACCCTCTTCAAATAGCGCAGCATGTTTATTGTTTACAGTGCTCGCTTCACTGAGAGGATGCCACAGTGACAGTATAGCGTGTTTTTTTATTTATTTTACTTTTCGCGGTGTTTTTGTACAGTGGAGAAAGCCTAGGTAAGAGAGATTTCCCTCACCTAGTCACCTGTTAACACGTTTTAATTTTTTGGAGCGAGATTCATTTGGGGTGTGATGCTGCTGCTGCTGCTGGAGCGCGACTGGCTGCGGAGAGGTGGGTAGGAGCTTGATGCTGCAGCGCGACTGGCTGAGGAGTGGTGGGTAGAAGCTTGATGTTGGATTAGCGTATCGCTGCCTTGGGAGACGGAGATAGACATTGGATTCGGCTAATCATGCAACGTTTAGATTCACCATTTGACAGCAATATATGCGCGCACTGACAGTCGCTAATTTACATTTCCTGTGAAAAAAAAGAAAAAATCCTCCCCGTCCCGGTTGCGTCCCAAAAAAGATTTCTGTTCGTCCCAAATCAATATTTGATCGTCCCCGGGACGACGGGACATCGTTAGTCTCGAGCCCTGCCGACAACACACGTTAATGTCCCCATGGGCCAGACACATCTTCTTTAAACAAGTCAAGAAGAAACATCACAATAAGTCAAGAAACAAAACAAGAACACCATAAGGTCCAACAAATTTTAAATAAATGCAAAATAAATGAATGCAATGCGAACACTCCCAGACATACCCCACGTGAAGGTAAGGAAAAACTCACTAAAACCTAGCAATAGGAAAAAATGCACCACAGGCAATGTGGAGGAGAGAAACCTTAGAAGGGCCAATTCAAGGGGGGATATCCCTTCTTAGATGTCGGTGATAGTAGTGTTGCAGACGGACAGTTGGTAAGCATGCACTCATGTGTGTAGTGAAACACAGATGAGTGCATGCAATAGCAACTGAACATTTAGAAAAATTAAAGATAGAGCTGATAGCGGATCTATTTGAGGCACAGGGGCGGCGCAAAGAGGGTCGCGTCCTCCCCGTCTTAATCACGGGACGTTCAACACTCCGGTCATAACTCCGAGACAGCCGGAGACAGGGGGACAGGGGGCGGCGCAGAGAGGGTCGCAACCTCCCCGTCATCATCGCGGGACGTCCAGCACTCCGGTCATCACTACGAGACAGCCGGAGACAGGGAGACAGGAGGGCACGCAGAGAGGGTCGCATCCTCCCGGTCTTCATCACGGGACGTCCGACACTCCGGTCATCACTCCGGGACAGCAACTGACAGGGAGACGGGACAGGCGTTAGACAGCTTGCAAGATTGTAATGGGCGGACATAGCAATAGATACAAGTGGTAAGCATATATGTGAATAGAATAGATATATGAAGTAAGCATATTAAGTGAATAGAATAGAAGTACTTAACCCAGCAATGAAACCACGTTGACGGACCACAAAATACTTTGACAGAAGACGGTAAGAAGCTGATCCATGGCCTCGGTGGTGCACGTAGAACAGTCACTGCAATCTTGGCCAAGACCCCGAGACATCCACCACCTTGGTCAGCACTACGAGACAAGCACTCAGAGAGATGGGGGGGGGGGGGGGGGGGGGGGGGGGGGTTGGGTTGGGACAGGGGTTAGAGAGTTCCCATGTTTGTAGTGGGCGGAGATGGAGCAATAAATACATGTAGTGAGCATATGCATACATGGTGACAGTAGAATCATAGTATATAAGAAAATTGTGAAATAGAGTAATACATAGAACTACTGCAAGCGTATGGATACAGGGTGAGATACAAGACAATAGCTCAGGGCCGTATGCCCCGAGGGGGCAGGAGGAGTCACTCAGAAGGTTCAGCACTGCAGGCCAGACAGAAGGCGGTATGAAGCTGTTCCATGGGACCGGTTGAGACAGAGACAGAGGTTAAAAGGTTCTCCCATGTCTGCAGAAAAGCAGACATGGGAGAAAATAGACATCCTAACTAAACTAGACAGATTAATCTAAAGGTCAGTCCCCAACCAGGTGAGATCAGGGTAGGTTGAAGGAGAGAGAGAAAAGATGGGTCTTAAGCAGGGATTTAAAAGCTTCGACAGAGCAGGCGCCCCTGACGACGGCAGGTAATTTGTTCCACAGGTAGGGAGCGCGGTAGACAAAGGCTCTGTGGCCGGCGGATTTCTTTTTAAGCCTAGGAATCGATAGAAGCCCCGCATTTTGTGAGCGCAGAGCACGAGCAAAAGCATGCAATTGGTCCACTGATGGATACATCTTGATATTTGTCTAGTCTAGTGTGTTCATTAGATGGGTGAAATCCTCTTTCAGTGCCTCTGTGCCTGTTTTCGTAGGCAGTTAGCCTCTGGTATGCGTGCTATTAGCGTTAGCCGCGCTTCTGAATGATAAAAACAAAAAAAAACAAAAAAGAAATTCGACTAAGAGGTTGGCAGTCGACTACGGCTCCTTTCGACCGATTAGTCTACTAATCCAGGGGTTCCCAAACTTTTCAGGCCGGGACCCAGAAAATAAGGCGTCAGAGAGCCGCGGCCCAATGCACATCGTCAGGCTTTTTTTTCTTTTTTTTTGCCAGGCGACCGATTTTTTAAGCCAAATATCACTTCAATCCTATTAAGTTAGTTCAAGTTAGTTATTCATTTATATGTGCTATTTATGAGAGGGCTAACTTGTTGCAAAATAATAATGATAATAATAATAGCCTCATTAAAATACTATTGTTGCTTCAGTTGTTTTCAGCGTTTTATGTGCATAATCTGTTATTTAGTTTGAAATGCTCGTTGAAATAAGTAGATTTTTCGTTTTTGTTTATTTATTAAGTTAATATAAAACCATATAGTCACATTTTAGAACACAATAGAATATAATTTTAGAATTCAACTAGAAACACTGTCCTGGCCTGCTTCTAAGTTCAGTGGCCTGACAAAAACCATCTCGCGGCCCTCCCGTGGCTGCTCGCGGCCCACCTTTGGGTCGCGACCCACCTTTGGGTCGCGACCCCGACTTTGGGAACCACTGTACTAATCGACTAATAGGGGTCAGCCCTAGAGTCTGCCTACAGGAGGGAGGTGGAAGACCTTACAACCTGGCGCTCAACATAAAGAAAACAAGAGAGATCATAGTGGATTTCAGAAGATCAAGCCCTGACCACTCTCCTCTGCTCATCAACAACGAGGTAGTGGAGAGGGTCACTGAGTTCAAGTTCCTGGGTCTCAGTGAGTGAGACCCTGTCCTGGAGCACCAACACCGCCTCAGTGATCGGGAAAGCTCAGCAACGCCTATACTACCTAAGGAAGCTGAAGCAGGCTGGCCTGCCACGAAATCTCCTTGTCAACTTTTATCATTATGCGGTTGAGAGTGTGCTGACCTACGGTGTGTCTGTGTGGTTCTCCAGCTGCACAAAGGCAGAGCAAGAGGCTCTACAGAGGGTGGTGAAGGCGGCAGGCAGGATCGTCGGGACTCCTCTACCAAACATCACCTCCGTCTTCACCTCCCGCTGCCTCCACCGCTCCAAGTGTATTATCAAGGACCAATCTCACCCAGCACATCACCTCTTTCAGCTCCTTCCCTCAGGGAGGAGATACCGGTCCATACATGCGAAGAGTTCAAGATTTATGAACAGCTTTTTCCCCCAAGCAGTCAGACTGTTAAACTCTCATCGACTGTCCCCTCACGTGCACCATGCTCTTTACCTGGACTTGATAACCACTATGTTACCGCTCATCATGCACTTTATTATTTAAAATATTCTGTTATATGCAGTGTTGGGCAAGTTACTTTTAAAAAGTAACTAGTTACAGTTACTAGTTACTTCTTCCAACAAGTAACTAAATTACTTACTCAGTTACAAATTATAAAAGTAACTAGTTACTTCAGAAAGTAACTATTGTGTTACTTTCAAGATTTTTTTTTTACATAAACAACATACACAAATCTAAACTATTTTAATGTTGCTGTGGGACAAAGTGAGACTAGCCTCCAATCAAATGCCATGTATGTAGATATTATAATTACTATGTTTATATAGTGGATCATACAAATACAAACACAATAGATGTTTTGGAACTTTTGATATGTATTGCCCCTCAACAGGCCACAACTGGGCAACATTAAATTATGCTTGTTAACCCATTCTCTGCCTGGCATTGTACCCATCCTAAACCATCCTCTGCCAGCTCTATTTGTCTATGGAGATGTTCACCTTCTTTGCAGGGCTATAACTTTTTAAATTGTATTGCTAAATTGACATTACTATGGCCCATTCAACATCAATTATCTATCTTTCAGGATGTAGGAACGTTTTACTTTTTCATTCACACATTCATACAAAAATACAGTCTAGAGTATAAATATGTTTTTATCGTTTTCTGCAGTATTTCATAGAACGTGAGATATAGCCATAAATGCAGTTTGATACCGATCGACGCCAGATTAAAAATGTCAACTGTGCATGGTCCTAGACGTTATGACTCATCATGCGCGGATGAACGGGGGGGGGGGGGGGTCGTTTATAATTCCGTGACCGACGTTAAATGATTCATGTAGTATGGGTGATATATTGATCAGAGCAGTTTGTATCGAAAATGGTAAAGAAAAACGCTGAAACTCACCCCAGTCTCCTTGTAGCGTTGGGTGATGAGAGTGGAGCAAAAAGATCGCTATTATGGGATGTTGATCGATGCGATCCATTGCCGGGTTGTATATTACTAATACACGTCCAAATAATGTTGATTATTGAGTTATGGCAAAGATCCATATCCACGGTGTCTGTATTGAGCCCCGGGACGATCACCGAGTGGCCGGACGAAAATAGTGGACGGACCAAGCACTTCCGGCCACTTCCGGTTTGGAAACTCGTCGATCGGCCACGAGGTGGCGGTATTGAAGTGTTGCAGAGTTGAGCGGAGTCCTACAGCACCAGGCAAGACTCCGTGGGTGAAATGTGAATACCATGACGAAAATATGAAATATTGATCTCAAAGACGCCTTACGGCGTCGTTGGCAGATTACGCATGGCGGAGAATGACGTGTTAACACGTCATCGGCGGAGAATGGGTTAAGCACTATACCAAAAAAAAATAACATATATACTGATTGATTGAACATTTTAATTAACAGATTGCAGAATGGGTACAATACAGTACGGCTCAATACACACAATTGTTAAGGGGATGCAGACCTAAGACTTTCGTCTTGTTTACATCAGGGTCCCCCATTTTCAATTCATGACATTTATGACATACACAACATACAGATATAAGAATCGAATCGAATCATCTAAACTAATCTAATCATGACATTTAAGACATGCATGACATACAGATATATATATATATATATATCTCTGCGCACCAGACTGTGCTATTAAACCAGGAAGTGCAGCACTGTTGATAAGGCTGTCGGCAGTAGAGCCACTACTGCAGCCAGTGCCCTGCGCTGCAACACAACAAGAGTCAACAAAAGACGCTCATGGACCCGCAGTCTCACGCTGACTGAGTCGCTTGTGTTGTCGCGCTGTCGCACCCGCCCACCTCTACCTCTGATTGGCTTACCATGACATTTTACTCAACCTCAGCCAATCGTCAGCATGTATGCTTGTCTCGCGCACTGCCCACTAAACAAGGAAGAACATAGATCAGAGACATAGAACAGAGATCTGTCTGATGAAAGAAACAGGTTAATTCATAGTAACGCGCCGCATTTTTTTGCAGTAACGGTAACGGCGTTATTAAGATTGGAACTGAAAAAACTAACGCCATTACTTATAGCGCCGTTATTCCCATCACAGTGTTATGTGTTACATGTATATTGTACTACGGTCTGTGGGAGCTCCCCTGAAATTTCGTTGTATAATTGTGTGCAATGACAATTAAAAGTATTCATTCAATATATTCATATTAAGCTAGTATCCTGAAGATATTAAGCTCTTATCCTGAAGATATTAAGCTCTTATCCGGAAGATATTAACACATTGGGTGCCGTTAACGTAGATCTACGTTTCTGTTTCGTTATTTCTTTTATTCGCTATTGCCATTCATAATCCAACGAGGCACCTTGTGCAGGCTGTCCTGAATGTGTCTGAGATCGCAAACGGCCAATACCGCCGCCTAACGCCTTGCGGCCGCTATTGTACTCCATTTTTTTTTTTGTATTTAATTTTTTTATAATTTTTTAAACAAACACATAAACAAACATGACAACACACGATAAGATATACAAGCATTAATTGTCAGAGCACATCCAATGAAATCACATTTTAGTTAATTGTCTTATATAAGATATACCCCTAATACCTGTTATCTAAAAACCTACACACATATGCTCCAGCTCGAACCCCCCCCCTCCCGGACCCCACCTTGGGTAGTACCTCCATTATCCCTCGCACCTAACCAGACACTACCATTATAAGCTAGCTTTTATTCTCTCCACCACTTCTAACCACATTGACATTTTGGATTCATTGAGACCCAGAATTCTTGCTGTAGATATTTCTTGATAAATCACATCGAGATATGTAAGAAACCAAACTTTCCGGCACATTTTTTCCGGTTGAAACCAGCGTGATGCGATCAGCTTTTTAGCTACTGTGATACCCGATAAAACCAATCTCTTTAGCTGTGGATTTACTGCAAACTCAAAAACATCATTCAATAGTAATACCGAGGGGTGTACAGGTATATTCCAAGATACGAGTTTTGATAATTGTTGGGTCACATCTTTCCAGAATGCCTTAACTGGTGGGAAGTCCCAATACATGTGCATAAATGTCCCTTCGTCCCCATTTGTACATTGGGAGCATTTGGAGTCTTGTTTAAGACCCATTCTGCACAGTCTTATAGGAGTCAAGTATGTCCTGTGAATATAGTTAAGATTGATTTGTTGATGGTCCGGGTTCCTTGATGTAAGTCGGACATTTGCCCAGGCTCCTTGCCAATCAAAGTCATTTTCCAGGTCTGGTATATCCCTCCTCCAGGCAGAGTCTAGTTGGAGGGTTTCATACGAGGACGTTAGTAATTGATGATAAAAATCTGAAACAAAACCTCTCGTTGTCTCTCTTTCATAGAAGAATTTGTGGTATCTGTGGTGTTCAATTGGTATGTCTAATGGAACACCGTGAGACTTCAAACATAGCTGTAACTGTATGTAAAAAAGCCATGTGGACTTGGTGAGATTACATTTTTTGCGTATTTCTTTATAACTACAAAAACCCTGTTTGTTAAAAACATCCCCTAATGAGTGTATGCCTTGCTCTTCCCATATAGGGAATCTTATAGGTCGTTTTTCAATTAAGAGTGCATTGTTATTGAATAAGGGAGTATGATTGTGCCATTTATGTGGGTTAGGATTTTTTTTTTGTGATTCACGCCATATCCGGATCGCATGAGTAATTATGGGGCCAAATTTCCGTTCACAGTGCTTGATTGGTAGTTTAGTGTATGCTATGTCCTTCAGTCTATGTGGGGCTACTATGTTTTCTTCTAATTTTCTCCAGGATACTAATGCTTGGGGGTCAAACCATGTTGTCAATGGTCTTAATGTGTACGCCTTAAAATATTGGAAAAAATCTGGAAATGCCATGCCACCATCTGCTTTATTTCTCTGTGCGGTGGATCTTTTTATACGTGGTGGTTTGTTATTCCAAATAAATTTGTATGTGGAGGAGTGTAATCTTTTCCAGTAACCCTCTGGAGGGGGTAACGGTAGCATTGAACTGAAGAAGTTGATTCTAGGTAGTACATCCATCTTAACTATTGATATCCGTGCTTGTACTGTGTTTTTAAGTTTTGCCCATCTATCAAGGCCGTCTTTGATTTTGTTTTGGATTTTTGTGTAATTGTGCTTCACCGTTTGTCTTATGGTGGGGAATATTTCCACTCCCAAGCATCTAAAATGTTTTACCATCGGTATCTCTCCTGGGAGGGTTATATCTTTTTTTGCAGGGGTGTTAAGTGGAAGGAAAGCCGACTTCGGCCAATTTATCTTAAATCCCGATAAATCACCAAAGTTCTCAATCAACTTGAGCAGATGAGGCAATGTGGTGTTGGGGTTTTGCATGAACAATATTATGTCGTCCGCATATAAACTAATTTTATGTTGTGTGCCCTTGATTACGATTGGTTCTATGGATTGGGATTGTCTTATATATTGTGCTAAAGGATCTAATGATAGATTGAATAGTCCGGGACTAAGAGGGCAACCCTGTCTGGCTGAGCGTGATACCGGAAAGATTTTGGAGATGATTGTACCTGTTGTAATCATGGCCGATGGGTCTTTGTATAATACTTTAATCATATCAATGAATCCTTTTCCTAACCCCATCCTTTCTAATACTGCCCATAGATACGACCATTCCAGCCTGTCAAAGGCTTTCATAGCATCCAGGGACAGCATCGCCTTAGGTATGGTGTCATCCTTGTCGGCATCTAGTACGTGCAGTATTCGTCTTATGTTATCAGTGATCAGGCGGCCTCTTATGAAGCCAGTTTGGTCCTGGTGAACTAAAGACGTCATATGCTTTTGTAATCTGATGGCTAATACCTTAGAGTACAGTTTGATATCGGTTCCGAGGAGGCTTAAAGGTCTATAACTACCGCACTCGTTGGGGTCTTTGTCTTTTTTAAGGAGGACTGTTATGAGTGCAATATTGTCATTCTTATGGAAGTTCCCCTCCTTGACTGAGTATAAGATCATATTTAGTAATAAGGGTCCAATTATGTCCCAACAAGAAAGGTAAATTTCTGATGGGATACCGTCTCTTCCAGGAGCCTTACCACTTTGCATTGCGGTTATGGCCTTCTTGAGTTCCTCTAGTGTGATCGGTGTTTCTAACTGTTTAGCGTCATCCTCTGAAAGTTTAGGGAGAATAATTTGATTAAGATATGTGTCCATTTTGTTTTGATCGAAGGTCATTTCTGATTTATATAAGTCGGAGTAGAATTCTTTGAATGTATCGTTTATTTTTACAGGGTCTGTTTCAAGTACTTGTTGTGCTCTAATTGTAGTTATATCTGCAAAGTTTGCATTAATTCTCAATCGCATGGCTAATAGGTGACTAGGTTTAGAACCTTGGGAGTACTGCTGTTGTCTTGTGCTGCGTATTTGTATTTCCGATTGTTGTCTGTATATGGCATTGATCTCTATGTTTAGTACGTTAACTTGATTCTCTAGTCGAGTTGAGTTGTTGTATTTTTGAGAATTAAATAACGTTGAGTAAAGCGTTTCCAGCTCAGCCAGTTTTGTGCATTGATTCTTGCGCATTTTGGAGGAAAAGCTATCAGTGAAATCTTTGATCATTCCCTTTACCGACATCCATATTATTCTGGGGTCTTGCACCGAGTTTGCATTCTCCCGTTGGAATACTATAAGAGCTTCTTTGAGTTGTGTAATGAATTCCTTGTTATTAAGCAGCATCGAGTTAAATCGCCATCTTGGGGCTCGGGAGGATAGTATACCAAATGTTCCTTTAAGGAGTAAATAACAGTGATCTGATAGTGCGTTGGGTATCATTTCCACTTCATAATTATCAAATAGTCTCTGTGATGCAAAGACATAATCTATTCTGGATAATGTGTTATGTCTCGCAGATCGACAAGAGTACTTTCGGGTCGTGGGATTAAGTAATCGCCATAAGTCATTTACACCTGTAATCTTCGACCAATCCTTTAATGCCTTAGATGAATTATTTTGTTCGCTGGAAAAGGCGAGGTAAGATTTGTCCATCCTTGGGTTCCAGATGGCATTAAAATCCGCACCTATTATAAATGAGTAATCGGGAATGTCTAACATTGCATTGGTTAGTGTAGTGAAGAAATCCTCTTCGTACAAATTTGGGGCGTATACCGCTACCAACGCTATTTTCCTGTTCTTATGTACAATCTTAGCTATAGTTATCTGACCTTCTCAGACCATACTCCCTTTAAGACAATATTCAACTTACGTTTAACGACTATGGCTACACCCCGAGTTCTCGTACCAATAGAAGAGTGACTAATATTATGATATGTGTTGTCCGCTAATTTATCTATGTCTTTCTCTAGAATGTGCGTTTCGCTTAGCAGAGCAATGTCCAATGCAATGTTCTTTTTTCATCAGTGTGAGCACGCTTTTGCGTTTGAGTTGGTTATTTATTCCCCCGGTGTTCCATATCATTATATTCAAACTAGCCATAATCTATACATGTTGTATTGTAGTTTTTGGTAATGCTTCTGGAGTGCGAGGCAATAATAGATATACATCCAACTAGTGAGGTCCCGTTGAGAGCCGAGCTTAAAAACATACATATATACAAATAAAAATCCCCTTCCCTCCCCTCCCACCGAGAGTCGTACAGGATTGTGTTCCATGAACACAACCTTTGCGTATGACTCCCTCCCTTGCACCACCGGATATCCCAGAATGATCCAATTATCCTTAACATTCCTATGTATACCATAGGATCTAACACTCTAAATTCTACCATAAGTAGAATGTCGACTGTGGCTTGGCCACTTTCCCGTTAAATAAAAATTTAAATAAGATAAAACTAAAAATAAAGACCAAAAATAAGCTTCAATTATCATCACTTACATTTTATATGAACTTGTGTAATTTATAGTAACCCATGAATAATATGGAGGTATTGAACTGAAAAGAGAGCCTCAATAAATCAGAGAAAACGGAAGAAAAAAAAGTAAAAGGAAGATAACATTAACTTAGATCTTAAAAGAGCTTTGCTATGCTTAAACATCTAAAGTATAAATTGGAGAAGTAGTGGAAATATTTCCAATTAATAAAAAACTGTTTTTAAATACGTATATGCAGCATTTCCCCTGGCCAGGGGTGGGCCATGATCCGTTGTGTAGAATGACATTCCAGCCGGCCGCTGCTATGATGGTTCTGTGGTTCTGCAGCTAGATGCTGTTGATTATTCCCCCGAAGGGCTTCTGGTAGTATGTCTGGCCACGTATTACTGTTATTCCAGAATGTTCCCTACAAAGAATGTTTTAGATGTTCTAGATTATTCCAATATGTCGTTTTTACAGTGTTCGAATGTTCCAGTATGTTCTGGAGTGTTCAATTTTGAATCCAATATGTCCGCAATAATAGAATCCCGACGGGGAAAGCATTCAATAACTCTGAGCTCGTAGGTCTCTCTGTCCCAAATCATCGGTTCATTTAAGTTTATACTATATGGTGTCCATGCATAACGGAGATTAAAAGGCCATTTATACACTATCCTGCGTGTTGTGCAGACATGTATTTGGCTGCATCTTCAGGCGAGTTGAGGAAAACCCTTGCTCCTTGTTTATCGACGATGCGAAGTATTGCAGGGTATATTAATAGGGGTCTGTATCTCTCCAGATAGAGTTGAGACATCACCGTCTTGAACTTGGCACGCAGGTCCACTACCTCACGACAATAATCTTCAAAGCAGTGTATTGGTATATCCTTGTATTTCAGATTGCCTTTCATCCTGCGAGTTTCACGAATAATCATTTCTTTTATTCTGACTTGGCGCAGGATAACCAATATCACTCTGGGCTTAACGTTATTGTCATTGGATCGGGTCCCCAATCTGTAGCACTGTTCCACCTCTGGTACTTTAGGAAGGATCTCTGTTCCCAAGATTTTCTGTAATTCTGTGGCAAACTCTTCAGGGTGTGCGCAGCTCACCGACTCGTCCAGACCGATTATACGAATATTCAGCTTGCGTTTTTGATATTCCATCTAGAATATTTTGGCTTTCTGTTCTTCATTGATTCGCTTAAGCTCCATCGTTATATCGCTGAGCTCCGTATTGAGTTCTTTGTAGTTTCCCTTCATCTCAGCAGTTAGGTTAACGTTGATATCATCTACTTCTTTGTCGATTCGAACGAAATTTTGAAACATACCTGTTTCCAGAGCCTCGGTGCGTTTAATATGTGCATCGGCGTCCGCTCTCAGCGCTTCTATTTTGCCTTCGATAGATTCTTTGATAGCATCTACTTTTAGGGTTATTGTCTTCTCCATTTTCTCCATTCTCCGGATGATATGTTCGGTGTCCGCGGAGGTATTTGAAGGGGTTGAACTTGAAGCGGCCACTGTCACGTCAATATTCTCTGCTATTTGCCGCACGAATCCTGCTTCCTTAGGCGGGTCCTCTGCGACTGATTTTGGTCTCGTTGTGTCTTTCCTTGTTGTTGGCATCTCGATTCTTTTGGTCAATATAGTTAGTTGATAATCTCAGTTGATATATGCGTCAAGTTTTAAACGCATTAATGGTTTATAAATATGTTTTTAAAACGAAAAAAAGAATAACGGGTGAGCAGCTGTGTCACATGCGACTTACTCCATTCTAACGCTAAACCGGAAGTTTAGCGTTAGAATGAAAATCAAATCAAATTTATTTATAAGGCCCGACAACACACGTTAATGTCCCCATGGGCCGTACAGGTCTTCTTTAAACAAGTCAAGAAGAAAACATAACAATAAGTCAAGAACAGAACAAGAACACCATAAGGTCCAACATTTTTTAGATGAATGCAAAAAAAATTAAAATAATTTAAGAATGCAAGCACTCCCAGACATACCCCACGCGAAGGTAAGGAAAAACTCACTAAAACCTAACAATAGGGAAAAAAGCTCCACAGGCAGTGTGGAGGAGAGAAACCTTAGAAGGGCCATTCAAGGGGGGATCTCCCTTCTTAGATGTTGGTGATAGTAGTGTTGCAGACGGACAGTTGGTAAGCATGCACTCATGTGTGTAGTGAAACACAGATGAGTGCATGCAATAGCAACTGAACATTTTGAAAGATTAAAGATAAAGCTAATAGCGATAGCAACTGAACATTTTGAAAGATTAAGGATAGAGCTGATAGCGGATCTATTTGAGGCACAGGGGCGGCGCAAAGAGGGTCACGTCCTCCCCGTCTTAGTCACGGGACATTCAACACTCCGGTCATTGCTCAGGGACAGCCGGAGACAGGGAGATAGGGGGAGGCGCAGAGAGGGTCGCGAACTCCCCGACATCATCGCGGGACGTCCGGCACTCCGGTCACCACTACGAGACCTCCGGTGACAGGGGGGCACGCAGAGGGGGTCGCAACCTCCCGGCCTTCATCACGGGATGTCCGACACTCCGGTCAGCACTCCAGGACAGCAAGTCATAGGGGGACAGGGAGACGGGACAGGCGTTAGACAGCTCATGTGATTGTAGTGGGCGGACATAGCAATAGATACAAGTGGTAAGCATATATGTGAATGGAGTAGATATATGAAGTAAGCATATTATGTGAATAGAATAGAAGTACTTAACCCAGCAATGAAATACACGTCTAATACACGTCCAAATAATGTTGATTATTGAGTTATGGCAAAGATCCATATCCACGGTGTCTGTATTGAGCCCCGGGACGATCACCGAGTGGCCGGACGAAAATAGGGGACGGACCAAGCACTTCCGGCCACTTCCGGTTTGGAAACTCGTCGATCGGCCACGAGGTGGCGGTATTGAAGCGTTGCAGAGTTGAGCGGAGTCCTACAGCACCAGGCAAGACTCCGTGGGTGAAATGTGAATACCATGACGAAAATATGAAATATTGATCTCAAAGACACCTTACGGCGTAACCCAGCAATGAAACCGCGTTGACTGTTAATCTGTTAACAGTCTGTTAATACTGTTAATCAGTTGACAGGACCACGGACAGACGACGGTAAATAACTGATCCAAGGCCTCGGAGGTGCATGTAGAGCAGTCACTACAATCTTGGCCAAGACCCCGAGGCATCCATCACCTTAGTCAGCGCCAGGAGACGGGCACTCAGAGAGATGGGGGAGGGAGGGGGGGGGGGGGAGGGGGGAAGAGTTAGAGAGTTCCCATGTTTGTGGTGCTGCAAAAAAGCAGACATGTAGTACCCTGTAGTGCCATGCAGTACCCCGTAGTGCCCTGTAGTACCATGTAGTACCCTGTAGTGCCATGTAGTACCCTGTAGTGCTATGTAGTGCCATGTAGTGCCATGTAGAGCCATGTAGTACCCTGTAGTGCCATGTAGTACCACGCAGTACCCTGTAGTACCATGCAGCACCCTGTACCCTAACTAAACTACCCTGTAGTAAACTACCCAGTGGTACCATGTAGTACCCTGTACCCTAACTAAACTAGACAGATTAATCTAAAGGTCAGTCCCCGACCAGGTGAGATCATGTGGTTTGTTTTCTTGGCCGAGCTGAGGCGTGGGGGCAGGTTCTAAACACTCCGGAAAGACAAGCGGTCACCACAGTTGCCTCGACAAGGGTCTCCGCCCGCCAGATCATCTGCAATGCACGATAACGTCGGACAAACGATCGCGATGAATATTTGGAATGGCGATCAGACAATTGGATTATTCTTTTTGCAGTACATCAGAGACAAGGTAAGGTCTATATGTTACCAATCTTGCGTTGATCCGATGATTTTTTTCGCCGCAATCGCAGGTTGTGTCTGTAATGTACTGTGTAGCGTTTGCCGTTGGTGGCGCTCGATGCATAGTACCCCCCACACACACACACACCCTTTCGTGGCTGCATGATGAAACATAATACCGATAATATAGCGTTGATTACAGATCGATTCAATAATCAGGCGAGAAATTAAATGCAGATAAACGCTGTTTTGGCTGCGTTTCCTGGGATTACACAGAATCGCTCTGGAACTATGCTCGTATTCACCACGGTATAAAACGGAAATGTATTGATGAAATATATTATTTTTTTTTTCATGTTGACCGGAAGAAACTCACTGACAATCGCCGGCGTTATTAGATCCATAGCTATAATATTTAATATAGGTTTAGCACTGCAAAACACCGGCATTTATCTCATTGAACAGAGCGTTGGCACTGACTGCCCACAGTGCCCCCTGCTGAACGGCACTTGATGTGTTAAGCTCTTATAATAATAATAATAATGCAGGACCTCTTTAGGGGGTCTTTAATCGGCATGCAACGAGCTGGACATGCAATTGGAGCGGCACACACACACACATGCATTGTCTTTTTCTCAGTCGCCGATGCAATAGTCTCTGCGCCTAACCCATCCCGTCGTCCTTCCCCCCATGGGCAGCCGGGAGCAGATAGGGCGTCAACGTGAGCCGCGCCCCGGGGACCAATCCAAGTGCTCCTGTCCGTCTTCATCAAGGACGCCACAGCGTTAGCGATCTGTTGTTGTGCATGTTTTTCCATTGGGTTTATCTTATCGGGGGGGGAAACCCTTGCGAGCACGGGGAGAACATGCAAACTCCACACAGAAAGGCCTGGGAGATACCCCACTTGGGTACCTGGCATCATGGAAACCTGGTCCCCAAGGGGGAATCGAACCCTGGACCTTCTTGCTGTGAGGCGACAGTGTTAACCACTACACCACCGTGCCACTCTTATCCTGAAGATATTAAGCTCTTATCCGGAAGATATTAAGCTCTTATCCGGAAGATATTAAGCTCTTATCCCTAAGATATTAAGCTCTTATCCCCAAGATATTAAGCTCTTGTCCTGAAGATATTATGCTCTTATCCTGAAGATATTAAGCTCTTATCCTGAGAATGTGAAGTAGGGATGTGCTGTATATTCTGTTTCCCTGGTGATACTCTCAGTATTCCGTTTACTCATGTATACAGGATAACACTTTATTCTGACTAAAGTCCTAAACCGGGATATAATGTAGTATCATGTAAACAGGGCCGGAGGAAAGATATATTGTTAAAAAAAAAAAAATTTATCTACGCCCTTTTTTTCCAGAGGTTGTGTGCAGATTTCCACTAAACGTTATTTCTAGTGCACCTCCTGTCCTGCAGACACCTCTAATTTGCATTGAGTTTCTGCTGAACTACTATGGGAACTCAATTGACCAAATTACTTCTTTTAACAATGGCAGGTGCTGGACCCATAAAACCAGCGCCGTCGAGGCTAATTGTATCAATATTGAATCGATAATATTTCATTCAAATTCAATTTAATCAGGACCTTGTGAATTGGAAACGAATGGAATCAGTTACCCAGCACACTCTGTTCTCAGACCTGGCGCCGCTCTGTGTTTTTGTGTGCTCGCTCACCTGCCCCAGCTTTCGGAGGTCGTATCCAGCAGCCCCTGACCGTGGTGCTGGTGGCCACCCACGCTGACCTGGCCAACGTCCCCAGAGCGCTCAGTGGAGAGTTTGGTTACGACAAGGAAAGGGTCCTGCTGAAGGAAGTCAGGAACAGGTAATAACACTGATCTCCGATCAGATTTTTTTTTTTTTAAACTTAAATTTTATTAACATTTATAGACAAACAACACTTACACAAAAATGGATCCCATAACACAACATGAAAGAATGCAGTGAACATAAATGGTTACATGAATAGCATTGTTGGTTATATGTTTCCACTACAGTTGTTTTTCCAGGCACTTAATACAAAGACTGATTGTTTACCGCCCTTGAACAGTTATAGACAAATGTAATACCTACTCCAAAGGATTAGATACTGACTAAGGCAAATATGTATGGTATGGGTCCAGTGACCCTCCTTGAATTTCTTTCTTCTCTTATCCTTCGCCCTTTCTATTTCTTTTATATTAAATTTCTCTTTGCCTTTTGATTCACCCATTTACAAACCACATATTCCTTGATTATTAATACAACATTGTTAAACAGACATAAATAATAAAGTACAAAAAATATAATACAATTGTAATACCCAAAAAAATGAAAAATAAAATCAGAAAATACTAACTAAGTCAAAAGTGTGTGACATGGGTTCAGAGACCCTCCTTGAACCTCTTTCCTCCTTTACCCTTCGCCCTCTTGTGATGCATTTGGTTCTTCCTCTGTGATGTCGTTTTCGTTCCCCTTGTAATCCTCCCACTTTCCCCATCTTTCTCCAAATTTCTCTTCCTGTAACCTCAGCATGTGTGTTATCCTCTCCATATCCTGTATCTCCTCCACTATTCCTACCCATTGTGCTATTGTCGGTGGGTCTTCTTTGTACCACAGTCTTGTTATTGCTTTTCTGGCCGCTATCAACATTATCTTTATTAAATATTTGTCCCCCCCTTGTATTCCCTCGTGTGTCAGGTCTCCTAAGTAAAGCACCAGTCCTGTTTGTGGTAACCCGTATCCTAATATTCTGATCATTGAATGAATGAATGAATGAATGAAAACTTTATTAACAGATTGCAGAATGGGTACAGTGCAAATCATTGCCTCCCCTATCTCCTCCCAATACCCCTTCAGCTTCTGACATCCCCAGAATATGTGCGTGTGATTTGCCCCCTCCTTCCCACACATCCTCCAGCATGCTCTTTGTGTTGGTGCATATTTTCCCTTCAGCTCTGGGGTTATAAAGAATCTGATTATGTTTTTCCATCCAAACTCTTTCCATATCCTCGATCCTGTTGTTGAATGTTGCACCTCGCATATGTTCCCCCATTCCTTCCCTGTTATTCCTATCTCTAGTTCTCTCTCCCATTTCTCCCTTATATAATCGGCCGTGTGTCCCTTGCTGGTCATTATAGCCCGGTACAGTGCTGATATTACCCTTCCTTTCCCTCCTTCGTATGCCCTTACTATCATCCTAATTATTCCATTCTGTTCTTCTTCCTTGTCCCCTCTTATTTCTTTTCCGATCAGATTCTTATGTTTATTGTGTCACTTGTTTCAGTTGTATTTCACCAGTCTTTCAGTTGTAGTAGAAGTTGTACTCTCCAGAGGGTGTGGACAGTAGGGCAGCGCAGTGATCAGGGGGGAATTGGAATAACGACTAAATTGGGGGATGTGAGCAGTTAACCCTTTCACTACCACACTACCAAATGGTTAACCCTTTCACTGCGACAATACAGAAGGTTAACCCTTTCACTTCCATACATATAAAAAATTATTAAAAAAAAAGGCTAAGAAAAATGTATCTTGAATGTGTGTGTGGTGTTTTCAGGTTTGGTCATGACCTGCAGATCTCTGACAAGTTGTTTGTGATGGATGCTGGAGCTTCTAACTCCAAAGACATGAAGCTACTGAGAGGTCACCTCCAGGAGCTACGTGCTAGCATCATCTCTGTATGTTCTGCATTCACACACGTGCACGTGCACGCACACACACACACACACACACACACACACACACACTACACTACACTACACTACACTACACTAC
The DNA here is from genome assembly GCF_963971535.1 of Notolepis coatsorum. Lineage (NCBI taxonomy): Eukaryota > Metazoa > Chordata > Actinopteri > Aulopiformes > Paralepididae > Notolepis > Notolepis coatsorum. The sequence goes on from NC_140166.1 coordinate 5,790,334, forward strand.
ACTAGTGATGACCCATAACTAGGGTTGAGCATCGTTTGGATTTGAACGATTCCGATTCTCCATTTAGATTCCTGTTCTAAACGATTCTCGATTCCGATTCTTTGGGATGCAGGTCAAAACAGGTCACAGCTTATTTCGCAGGAGATTTTTTTTTTTTGAAAAATCCTTTCTTTTTTTCATACTATTCACATTGTCAGTTGACTTGATAGTTTAATGTGGTTGCTGTACTGTAACTAGGGTATTCAATTACGTAACTTCAAACTTCAATAACTGTAACTGTAAAACTGAAAAGGCACATATGTACATGAAACTCTTAACCTGTTAAGCTGTAAGGTCCCCCAATTGGGCGACCCTGCTTTTCTTTATCATAAATCGATCAATAGAGACTGTATTAGATCCCCAATTATCATATCATCGGGTATCATTGGAAAGCCACACTAATTGGCTACAACCCTGTCCAAAGATTTTCGAGATCGCCAAATGATTGACGGAGCTAGTGCCCCGGGAGTGGTAATGTGTACTTTTGCGTACTTTGGCGCACACCTCACATACCGGCATGTAACTCGAGAACCGCTGAACGGATTTTGTCACCTGAAAGGGCAATCAAAAGGCAACAAATAGGGCTTTAATTCTATATATATATATATATATATTGTATTAAAAGCATGCACACCCAAATGCACAAAAATGCTAAAGGTCGGCAAAGTGGCACGTCGCAAATCGTCCTCAAGAGGGCCCTTGGATGTTAAGAGGTTTTAATTTTTTTGCCAAGAGTAAAGACCTTAACCCTATCAAAACAGGGGCGGCTAAATCAAAAATCAAAAATCTAATTTATTTATTTATAGGGCCCAACAACACACGTTAATGTCCCCATGGGCCGTACAGATCTTCTTTAAACAAGTCAAGAAGAAAACATAACAATAAGTCAAGAACAGAACAAGAACACCATAAGGTGCAAACATTTTTAGATGGATGCAAATAAATGAAAGAATGCAAGCACTCCCAGACATACCCCACGCGAAGGTAAGGAAAAACTCACTAAAACCTAACTATAGGGAAAAAAAGCTCCACAGGCAGTGTGGAGGAGAGAAACCTTAGAAGGGCCATTCAAGGGGGGATCTCCCTTCTTAGATGTTGGTGATAGTAGTGTTGCAGACGGACAGTTGGTAAGCATGCACTCATGTGTGTAGTGGAACACAGATGAGTGCATGCAATAGCAACTGTACATTTTGAAAAATTAAAGATAGAGCTAATAGCGATAGCAACTGAACATTTTGAAAGATTAAAGATAGAGCTGATAGCAATCTATTTGAGGCACAGGGGCGGCGCAAAGAGGGTCACGTCCTCCCCGTCTTAGTCAAGGGACATTTAACACTCCGGTCGTTGCTCAGGGACAGCCGGAGACAGGGAGATAGGGGGCGGCGCAGAGAGGGTCACGAACTCCCCGACATCATCGCGGGACATCCGGCACTCCGGTCACCACTACGAGACCTCCGGAGACAGGGGGGCACGCAGAGGGGGTCGCAACCTCCCGGCCTTCGTCACGGGACGTCCAACACTCCGGTCAACACTCCAGGACAGCAAGTCATAGGGAGACAGGGAGACGGGACAGGCGTTAGACGGCTCATGAGATTGTAGTAGGCGGACATAGCAATAGATACAAGTGGTAGGCATATATGTGAAAGGAGTAGATATATGAAGTAGGCGTATTATGTGAATAGAAATGGAAGTACTTAACCCAGCAATGAAACCGCATTGACTGTTAATCTGTTAACAGTCTGTTAATACTGTTAATCAGTTGACAGGACCACGGACAGACGGCGGTGAATAACTGATCCAAGGCCTCGGAGGTGCATGTAGAGCAGTCACTACAATCTTGGCCAAGACCCCGAGGCATCCATCACCTTAGTCAGCGCCAGGAGACGGGCACTCAGAGAGAGGGGGGGGGGGGGGGGGGGGGGGGGGGAGAGGGGGGGGGGGGGAGAGTTAGAGAGTTCCCATGTTTGTGGTGCTGCAAAGGAGCAGACATGTAGTACCCTGTAGTGCCATGTAGTACCATGTAGCGTAGTGGGCAAAGGAGCAGACATGTAGTACCCTGTAGTGCCATGTAGTACCATGTAGCGTAGTGGGCAAGGCGCTCGCCACGAAATCTGGAGACGCTGGGCTTGCCTGTTCGAGCCCAGCGCTCCACATTTGCTTTCAGTTTAGCTGGTCGTCCAAACTAATACACATTGGCCGTATTAGGGGGTGGGAAACTGATGGGTGGGGATCGGGCGTTGTGGACAGCGACTCCTACAGGTCGGTTGGTGCGCCTGCGCAGTAGAATCAGGAAGTGTCGGGGGCAGCGTGAGCCTCCCACGTGTTACTCCTCGCCACTGAGAGATCGAGCTGCGCAGGTGAAAAGATGCGACTGCTGTTACCTCAAGTACCGGAGGGGACTTGTGCTATGTATGACTTAGTCCACATTGCAGCCGGCTTGTGGGAGGCAAGAAACAGCGTTCGTGACAGGGGAGGGTTGAATTGGATGTTACGAAATTGGGATGGGAGAAAATATAGAAAATGGGAGAAAAAGTGGATAAAAAAAACAGCAGTCAAAGTGTATATTAAAATTTTTACTGATGTTTTATAAGATTTACCGAAAATAAGAATTTATCGGAAAAATGCGAATTATATCTATTTTATCGTAAAACCGCAAGGAAATGACTAAATCCATATTTAACACTGCCATTGGAAAGAGGAGCCTTTTCCTTATCCATAGATGTATGATTTGGCCATAATAAGGTCAAGGTCAAGTTCAAGGTCAAATATGAATTTATAATAAAATCGATTATCATTATTACTGTATCTACAAATCCTTCTATTTAATCATCTTCCCTTTATTCATTTGCTTAGATTTTTTTGTACACTTGAATTGATCTCAGGAAGGTGGTGAATGAGCTCAGTGAGCGTAATCAAAAGAACCTCAATGTTTTCATGGTGTTATTCACCGGCACAGATCCAAAAATAAATCATAATTTATATTCTCCTTTTCTTCATTACAATTTACTCAAGCCTAGTAACAGACACAATATTTCTGACACTGGAAATACATACCCCCAGGTCCCTAGATGTTCCTAGATACCAGGGCCCTCATTTATCAACAATTCTTAGAAAGTGTTCTATCTTTGTTCTTAAGCACATAATTTAGAATGTGTGTACGCACAAAAAAAACGGGATTTATCACACGTGCGTACACAGGTCGTACGCACACCTGTCTTAATGAATATCACTTTGATCCTACGCTGCAGCTCGTGCACGGTTTTACGTATTTGCATATAGCACCGCCCGTAATTAACCATATACGGTAATGGAACACCCTCATGAAATGTGGAAAAGTGGACTAAGCCGAGGAAGCGTGTTATGGAGAAATACGCAGGCTGACAGACATGTACACGTACGGTGATGTCGGATATGATATCTATTAACTTAAAGACCATATTAACTAATAAAGACCGTGCTGAAATATGACTGCCTTTTTCCGTTTTGTTCGATTAATACCCAGGGATTAAAGCTCTCCTCAATTTTATTCCAAATCGCGACGGATTTTCCGTCAATTTTCTACCTGCTGCATATGATTTGTAGATGCATACAATCTATTTTGATGTCGGTATTGGGTAGCCTATATAAACAATAATACGAGAGCATACAAGAACAATGAATCTCACTGCCATGTATGATGTAGCCTATACGCCATGTCCTGCCTATATGTGATCAATACAAACTTGCACTTGAATTCCATCATGTCTGTGTGCGGGAGCTCACAAGGCTGTTGTCACAATGTAAATAAGAACGTGCACTGAAAAGTTACAGTATGTAGTTGGTTGATTATTTGTATGACAGTCAGTAAACCCTTGCAAAAAGTATCCGTTTTATAATTTAATTAATTGAAAACATGCAGCATGCCTTTCCTCCCGGCAGCAACGACATTTATCAGGCAAATGCCCATCACTGAGTGGAATCCCTTTCTATTCACATAACTGCATTTGTGATGGAGCTTTGACAGCTACATGGGTGGTACAGTAACAGCTATTGCTCGATCCATCTACAATATCACGATGGACCGTGCCATGTATAGCCTGCCTATGTGATCAATACAACGTGAACTTGAATCCCATCATTATATTCATATGTTGTGTCTGTCCACTATGTTTATTACTTTGTTATCCCCCCCCCCCTATCTATGTAAAGCGACATTGGGTCTCTTGAAAGGCGCTATATAAAATGAAGATATTATTATTATTATTATTATTATTATTATTATTATTATCACGTCTGTGCGCGGAGCTCACGAAAAAAAAATTTCTTTTACTTTTAGTCTCAGTGAAGTTTCAACGGAGCGAGGTAATCTATTCTAACCAACAAATTGAAGTAGAAAGCATTTAGTTGTGGCCAATCTTATTTGGAAACATAATAGTATGTCGCTTTTTATTTGAAACAATATTTAATCGTGTTTGGAGGTGGGTGTTCTGCGTCTGCCCCCCGTGCCAAACAAGCAGGCCAACCTATTGTTCGCGCGTGAGCCCGTTATAATTACACTACTGTCGCTATTTTACAATGAACTATAATGAATTACGGGTCATATGTTGAACACGCCAGTGTTGGAAGTAATGCACGGAAGCTTATTTCCACGTTGCAGACATGCAGGCTTCATATTCTACCACCGGGCGTCAGCTATGCATGCTCCGAGCTGTGCGTAGATATACGCACAAAGTCAAGCACAAGTTTAATTTGATAAGTCCCACACTTTGCTTAGAAATTATCGTACGCAGGGGTTACGCACATATCTGTGCGTACGCAACGTTGATAAATGAGGGCCCAGGAACATGCAAATTGACCTTGTAGAAGTGGAGCAATCTTCCATTTACTTAGGCATGTACCTTTTTTAGGTGAAATTTCTGAAAATAGGGCTACAGCTTAACAGGTTTTTAACTTAATACTTAATAAACTGAAACCTGCTGAAATAAAATTGCAAGTTGGCAGCAGTCTAAAAAACAAAGAGCTGCAGCCCAGGTGGGTGTTGAGATATGAAACAAAATAAAACAAAGTCATATGACAAATAAAAGATTTAACTGTATTATTATTATTATTATTTTTATTTTTTTTTGTAAGCTAGTTCTTGGTGCCCAACCCTACCCATAACACTCAAAGTTATAACCGTGGGCTAGGCAGATTTAGGTTCTGAAAATGCTGGGTGACTGGCACTGACAGACCTGTTGAATCTCTCTCTCTCTCTCTCTCTCTCTCTCTCTCTCTCTCTCGCTCTCTCGCTCTCTCGCTCTCTCTCTCTCTCTCGCTCTCTCTCTCTCTTCCCCCCCCCCCCCAGAGGTGTGGTCCCATGACGTTGCTGTCAGAGCGTCTGCTAGCGGCCCTGCCGGCCTGGAGGAAGCTGAGTGGATCCAACCAGCTGACGTCATGGCAACAGTTTGTCAGCGACGTGCAGGAAAACATCAACCCCCTGCTGAGCCAAGAGCACCTCCGCACACTGACCCTGCAGCTACACAGCATGGGAGAGGTGAGGGGGGGGGGGGGGGGGTCTGACCCTGCAGCTACACAGCATGTGAGGGGGGATGTCTGACCCTGCAGCTACACAGCATGGGAGAGGTGAGGGGGGATGTCTGACCCTGCAGCTACACAGCATGGGAGAGGTGAGGGGGGGGGGGTCTGACCCTGCAGCTACACAGCATGTGAGGGGGGATGTTTGACCCTGCAGCTACACAGCATGGGAGAGGTGAGGGGGGATGTCTGACCCTGCAGCTACACAGCATGGGAGAGGTGAGGGGGGATGTCTGACCCTGCAGCTACACAGCATGGGAGAGGTGAGGGGGGATGTCTGACCCTGCAGCTACACAGCATGGGAGAGGTGAGGGGGGATGTCTGACCCTGCAGCTACACAGCATGGGAGAGGTGAGGGGGGATGTCTGACCCTGCAGCTACACAGCATGGGAGAGGTGAGGGGGGATGTCTGACCCTGCAGCTACACAGCATGGGAGAGGTGAGGGGGGATGTCTGACCCTGCAGCTACACAGCATGGGAGAGGTGAGGGGGGATGTCTGACCCTGCAGCTACACAGCATGGGAGAGGTGAGGGGGGATGTCTGACCCTGCAGCTACACAGCATGTGAGAGGTGAGGGGGGATGTCTGACCCTGCAGCTACACAGCATGTGAGGGGGGATGTCTGACCCTGCAGCTACACAGCATGTGAGGGGGGATGTCTGACCCTGCAGCTACACAGCATGGAGAGGTGAGGGGGGGGGGGGGGTCTGACCCTGCAGCTACACAGCATGTGAGGGGGGATGTCTGACCCTGCAGCTACACAGCATGTGAGGGGGGATGTCTGACCCTGCAGCTACACAGCATGTGAGGGGGGATGTCTGACCCTGCAGCTACACAGCATGTGAGGGGGGATGTCTGACCCTGCAGCTACACAGCATGTGAGGGGGATGTCTGACCCTGCAGCTACACAGCATGGAGAGGTGAGGGGGGGGGGGGGGGGGCTGACCCTGCAGCTACAGAAGATACAGTACTGGATGAAGCCTAAGAACCATCCAGTCATTAGGTTGAGTCGAATAGGTTCCAATATTCCATTCTAACAGTGAAGAGATAGAGGGGTTGCTTACCAATAAGAACTTTAAAAATAAACAAAAAGGACTGTGTACCTAATGCTTATTGGTACAAGACTGTGTACCTACTGTAATGGTGCCAAATGCATAAGGAACTACATTTCTAGCCCAGTCTTGACGAAATGCTGCCTAGCTGAGAGGATAACCTTAGTAAGTCAAAGTAGTCAAAGACAGAATACACTAATGGAATTACATACACATGATTACCTGATTGTTTTTCAATGCCGTAGTTTTCTAGTTTTAAACAAAGATGGTTGTGAATGGTGTGCTAGTGATGAAGGGATGCCAACGTCTGAGTAGTTGAGGTCTTGTGATTGGTCAGATATTATGGGAATAGTAGTAGGCGTCATGGAAATGAGTAAACATTACGATATAAAAAGTAAAAGATTTTCCTGTAAATAATCTATTCTTCCATAAAATATTATGAACCATCAGGATGCTCAATGACACTATGTAACAACCCTTCATCTACACTCACATCCACATGTACACACTCACCTTAAAGGGCTATGTACTATAAATGTCATTTTTCAGTCTCTAGCATTGTATTAT